>NC_087572.1:6075317-6232817 GCF_036250125.1 Pseudopipra pipra | reverse complement strand
TGGTGTCTCTGCTCCTGCACTTTCCTCTTGCCTCCCCCAGGTATCCCTGCTCCCAGAGCTGTTCCGTGGGTTCTGTTACTGAGGAGAGACAAATGCAGTTGGACTAGCAGGGAGTGCAGCTCTCCCAGAGCACACATGTGGAGTACAAAGTCAAGTTTCCAATCGTCATTTTTCCTTAAAAAAAAAAATACGTTTTTCTCCTGTAAACAGCAACATTTGATTTCAGACACTTTTTCACACTGTAAATGCTGTTTGATTCTTCTTGCTAATCCTCCGACACCGAGCAGGATGTGCTGGTGCCCAGATTGTCACAGCTCCAGAGGGGTGCAGGGAATGACCCCCCAGCTGTTGGGACATCTCAGAGGGTGGGGAGGCCCTGGCACAGGTTGCCCAGAGGAGCTGTGGCTGCCCCATCCCTGGAAGTGTCCAAGGCCAGGTTGGATGGGGCTTGGAGCAACCTGGGCTGGTGGGAGGTGTCCCTGCCCATGGCAGGGGGTGGAACAAAATGAGCTTTAAGGTCCCTTCCAACCCAAACCATCTGTGATTCAATGATTCTATGAATCACACACTGGTTCAGGTTGGAAGGGCCCACTGAAGGTCACCCAGTCCAACGTCCCAGCCCACACAGGGTCCCCAGAGGGTCACTCAGGGGCTTGTCACGGTGCCCACCCTGCTGGGGATGTGCCCTGCTTGCCACTGCCTGTCCTGGTGGCACCAGGGTGGGTCGTGTCCTCTGCTGTGACAGACACTCCTCTGCTGGCACTGGAGCAGAGCTGTCTCTGCTGGGCTCAGTCCAGCCCTGGGCAGGTCCTGGGGCTTGGCATGACCCTGAATCCTGGGGGCAGTTCTGGGCCCCTCATGACATGGAGGGGCTGGAGGGTGTCCAGGGAAGGGAAGGGAGCTGGGAAGGGGCTGGAGCAGCAGGAGGGGCTGAGGGAGCTGGGGGGCTCAGCCTGGAGAAAAGGAGGCTCAGGGGGGACCTTCTGGCTCTGCAACCCCCTGACAGGAGGGGGGAGCCGGGGGGGGTCGGGCTCTGCTCCCAGGGAACAAGGGACAGGAGGAGAGGGAACGGCCTCAGGCTGTGCCAGGGGAGGGTCAGGTTGGATCCTGGGAAAGATTTCTTCACTGAAAGAGTGGAGAAGCACTGGCACAGCTGCCCGGGGCAGGGGTGGGGTCACGATCCCTGGAGGTGTTCAGGAAACAAGTCGAGGTGTCACTTTATGATCTGGTTCAGTGACATGGTGGGATTCGGTCCAAAGTTGGGCTCGATGACCTTGGAGGTCTTTTCCAATCTTACTGATTCTGTAATTCAAGTGATGACAGGGCTGAGAGCAGCTGCCTCCCATCCCCTGCAGCAGAGACCCCCCGTGCCCGGGGTGGCACCAGGGCACCGAGGAACTAAGAGATGGTGATGGGGCAGAAACCGGCCGACACAGCCGAGCACCAACACCTCCTTCCTCCTCCTCTGCCCGCCCCTGTCCCGGCTACAGGACCCCCCAGAGTCCGCAGCGAGCCATCCCCCCCCCTCCAGCACAGCGGCTCAGACTTTCCAGGAAGGAACTGAGCTCCAGGAATTAAAAGCTTTGCAGCGAGATGTGACAAAGAGGAAGAAAATGCCTTCAAACGCGCCTCCTTCATCTCTCCCAGCACTTCACCTTTCCGTCGGCTTCAGTTATTTCACAGCCTCTGGAAAAGGAGAAGGAGAAGAAGAAGAAAAAAAAAACCGAATGGTTAGGAACTTGCTGAATAAATCATATCCACTCCCTCCCCCACCTCCCTCCTTTCTTTTGTGCAAATCAAAGGCTGGGAGCTGCCAGGAGCTGCCAACGGTGCCCCCAGCCCCCCCCCCCCCCCCCCCCGCGCCGTTCCTCCCGGCCCCCGGGCTCGGCAACTTTGGGGGAATACGCGGCGGTTTCAGAGGCAAATCAAACTCTGACAGCGCAGCCGGAGGGACGCGGGGGATGCGGGGGGATGCGGAGGATGCGGGGGGATGCGGAGGATGCGGAGGATGCGGGGGGATGCGGAGGATGCGGGGGGATGCGGGGGGATGCGGGGGGATGCGGGGGATGCGGGGGATGCGGAGCGGCAGCGGCTGTCGCTCCTGCAGGCGCTCCCTGCCTGCTCCCCGTGGGTCTTGTAGTTTGGAAACAAGGTACCGAACATGTGGGGAAGGCTGATAATCTCCAAAGTGTCTGTGATTAAGTGAAACCAGCAAATTGAGATGCTTAGACAATTAGTAATCTTGGCGTGAAAAAGAAAAAAAAACCCAAGTCTGCAAGAATCAAAGAGGAAACGGAGGGTTTGGGGGTTATTTTTATTTGGTTTTATTTATCTTATTTTTTTCCCTGCCTCCCTCCCCCCTCCTGGCCTTCTAATTTCCTAAGCTTGTTCCAGCTGGATTTGAAGGGAAAGCGAAGCAGAGCCCTCCCTGTCCCGAACACTCCTGTCCGCTCTCTGTGCCAGGGCGGGGACGGGCACCAGCGCCTTGCTGCTGCTGCTGGGGCACCGGGGACATCCCGGGGCTGCCGGCAGTGTCTGACCGGGCTGCCAGCCCGTCTGCCAGCCCTGCCAGCCCCTCTCCCCTCGCTCTCAGCCCCTCTGCCCTCGTTATCTGCCCCTCTCCTCTCACTGCCAGCCCCTCTCCCCCCTCTCCCAGCCTCTCTCCCCCCTCTCCCAGCCGCTCTCCCCCCTCTCCCAGCCCCTCTCCCCCCCTCTCCTCCCTCTCCCAGCCCCTCTACCCTCGCCGGTTCCTCCCCCCGGGGGCTGTGGCACCGTGCCCGTCGCAGCCCCGGCGCTGGCAGGGCCGGCAGGACGGCACAGCCGATGCCCCACAGCCCCAGGGCTGCCCAGCCCCGGCTGCTCTCCCGCAGCTGGCACCCAGCAGCTCCTCCCGCACGGATCCAGGTGGTGCCCGTGCCTTTCGGGAGGACAATCCCGACTGTGAGCTCGGCGTGGCAGCTGTTGGACGCCCGTGCCAGGTCCTGTCCCTGCCCTGCCGTGTGCCCAGTGCCCTCCTCTGCTCGGCACCACCCTGCTGCCGGGGCAGGGTGCAGTGGCAGTGCCCCTGGGCAGCACATGGGGAGCTCAGGGCAGCTGCAGCACAGCCCCACAGCAGGAAGAGCGTGGCCAGGAGCAGGACAGGGGGGTCTTGGAGCCACACAGGAACATGGAATGGTTTGGGCTGGAAGGAACCTTAAAGCTCATGCAGCTCCACCCCCCTGCCATGGGCAGGGACACCTTCCACTAGCCCAGGTGGCTCCAACCTGGCCTTGGACACTTCCAGGGATCCAGGGGCAGCCACAGCTTCTCTGGGCAACCTGTGCCAGGGCCTGCCCACCCTCTGAGTAAAGAATTCCCTCATAATACCTGATTAAACCTGCCCTCCTTCAGCTTAAAGCCCTTTCCCCGTGTCCTGGTCACTCCATGGCCTTGGGAGAAGGGCTCCAGCTGTATTGCAAGCCCCCTTTAGGTACTGGAAGGGGCTTCCAAAGCCACCTGTGACTTCGAGCAGTTCTGATGTGCCCTGTGCCCTGCATCCTCTGAAAGCCCAGCTGGGTGCCTGTGCCACCAGCTCTGCCCACCCAGCTGCCACTGGTGTCCCAGCTGGGGCTCCACATGGGGCACGGCCCAGCCTTGGCCACCCTGTACCTGTGGAGGGCTCAGGAGCAGCATCAACCCCGGTTTGGAGGATGCAACCAATGAATATTAGGGATGTGAATCCTCATGGAACCTCCATCAATCCACAGAGACAAGGGCCCTCAGGCCTTTAGGGCACTCCTGGGCAAGGACTCAGCCCCCAGGGGCCCTGCACTGCCCTTTGTGCCTGGGCTGCCCTGCTGTCCAGCCTGTTCCCTCCCAGCTCCTGCAGCCCAGGAGAGCTGTGCTGGAAACCCAGGGGTTGTCTCAGGCATTTTCACATTTTATGCTGTATTTGTTCTTCCCAGGAAAGCTTGGAAGAAGTTGTTTGTTTGCAGAACTCTCCTTAAGCTGGAGATGCTTTGGCCTCCTGGGTACCCATAGGACCTGCCAGCACTCATACCCACCAACCCTGGCAAAAAATCCAGGGAAAGGACAACATCCCACCACTCCAAGGATGGGGAGATGCTCTGCTGGGAGCTTCTTCTCCCGAACCATTGGGTTCACTCCAATCTCCTCGTGCCAGAGCCATCCAAACAGAGGTTTGAGCAGGCACAGAGGTTCCCAACTGCACCAGCTGCCACGTTCCTGCCTGCTCAGGGGAGCTGGAAGGTGTCCTGGAGAGCTGGACACTCTTTATCCTCCCCTCCCTTCTTTTGCTGACATTGGTTTTGCCCCTTTGTGATGCTCCATTGCCATTTTCCAAGGCAGCTCCAGCAGCCCTCTGCACATCACTTTTTGACCAAGTTTCATTTCTTTTTCCTTTATCTGCTGTCTCTTTATTTGTTTAGAGTTTTATCTCTGGGATTCCAATTCCTCCTCGGGAGGTTGTTGCATAAGTAGCCTCCATACTGATTGCAAGGATTTTAATTTGGGAGCTTTCATCTTAAGCTGTTTCTGAGGCACTTCCTCATTTGTTTAAAATCACCCTGCCTAAAGCTCGAGAACTGTTTTTCTGACTTGATACTTCCCAAAGGGCTGTGGGGCTTAATTAGAGCCCCTGTTCTGCTGTGGTTCAGTGACAGTTGCCTGGATTAAGTCAAGACTTGCCACTCCACTTGTGTGCCCCAGACCCGGCTTTGCAGCTGACTTTGGACATCTCCAGTGCCCTTTGGGGCTCTGAACTTCCAGGGAGCTGCAGCCACAAATATCTGCTCTCCCAATGGCTTTGCAGCCTCCCTGTGACCTCCTGGTCCCTGGGCTACCTGGCTGGGAGAGCCAGGGGGACACAAAAGAGGACACAAAACCCCAGGGGACAGGCCAGGGCTCCTCCACAAGGGAAGGATGGACACCCAGCCAACATTCAGCAGAGAAAGGCCCTTTTTAGAGCATCTCCCTTTGCTCCAGGTCAAAGGGAGAGCAAAGCACTGAGTGAGCAGAGGAGGGAGGGGAGGCAAGGGGGATTCACACACACTTTTCCATCCCCTTGGTTGGCCAGTGCAGCCCCAGTGGCTCAGGCCTGGCCTGGGACGAAAGCAGAGCCAGGTCCAGGCCCCAGGGTGAGCCCACCCTGCCCAGCCCCAAGAACTGCTGGAGCCCCTCCAAGCAAGGGGGACTCTGTGGGGCTGAGCCCAGGGAGGGACTGGCTCAGGGGACACACGAGGCACTGGCACCAGGAGTGTCACAGCGCAGGGTTCAAGGTGACCCTGTGAAAGATCTCCAGTGAGAGAGAGGCCTGTCCCAGCTGGTCCCTGAGCTCTGCCATCCCCTCTGCCCATCAGGCTGCTCCCCCTCTCCCCTCTGCCACCCCCTTTCTGGGAGGGATCCCCACCCATCCCTTCCCCTCCCTGGAGGTGCCTCCATGGTCTGGCTTTCCCCAAACTGGGAGCCAGCCTCGGGCAGCTCTGACATCCCCCACAGTGGGGGTGTTTGCCTGGGCCCCACCTCTGCTTTACAGGATGTGATTGATGCTGATTTAATTGGTGTTGGTTTAATTGGCTCATCCAGCTCCCATATGTGCTGGGAGGGGGCCAAGGAGAGCATTAGAGGAACGTTACACATCACGAGCTGTCCCCATCTCCTCTCTGCCACTCCTGCTCCTCCCTTGCATTTCAGGGCACCAGGACGCTCCAGCATGAGGTGGGAACCTTTCCTGGGAATCCTGACTCTGGGAATCCTGTTGAAAGCAGACAAAATGGGGCTCTGAGCAACCTGCTCAGGTGGAAGGTGTCCCTGCCCATGGCAGGGGGTGTAATGAGGTGGGCTTTAAGGTCTCTTCCAACCCAAGCCAGTCTGTGATTCTATGACAATCCCTTGTGCCTGCAGTGCCTGGTGCTGTCTCTTCTCACTGGTCTCCCAGCAGCTGCCAGGCAAGGGTATCTCTGCAGGGCACACTCTGCCCAGCACCAGTCCCCGGGTCCTGCAGGGCCTGTCATGACTCCCAGAGTGGCTGCAGTGGTGACAGAGCCTGACAGGATCCCTCCCAGCACTGCAGCCCTTGCTCAGCACAGCTCTGCTTTGGGAGACACCCACAGCTGGAGGAGGGCCCTGGGCACGGCTGGGCAGTTGTGTCTCAGGGGTTTTTGGCAGGTATCCTGTGCAAGGTGTGTGGGATGGGCTGGGAGGGTCTCAGGAAGGCTCAGAGGAGGGGGATGCTCTCCACCACAGGGGTGCTGAGTGTGCCAGGGCCTGGGACTGTGTGTGGGGAGGGGTGTTGTACACCTGGGGAACAGGAAGGGAGACACAAGGAGGGATGGCAGGATCCCATGTGCTCTCTGCCCTCCAGATATACCAGCTCCAGGCTCAGCTGTCACACCCCAGCCCCTGTGGGCATCCCCATGATGCCAGCTGCTCTTCCTGCATGAAACCTGTCCCTGCCCGAGGCAGGGCTGGCACCCATCCACTTCCTCCTGGAGCCCTTTCTGACTGGGGGTAGACTAAACCACCACTTCTTTTCCCCTCCTGGAGTTTCTCTGATGTCCAGGCCTCTGTTTTGGGCACAATCTCCTGTGCACAAATGTCCCCAGTCCCTTTGCTGGTGCAGCATCCCTGTATCCTGATGCCTCCTCCCAGTCAGTCACATTTTCCAGGCTCCCTGCTGGGAGCCCTGCTGTGCCAGACACCCACACCCAGGAACAGGGCTGGCCCCTAAACCCCTTCCTGCCAGCTGTGCCCAGTGCACCCTGTGCTCTCAGCATCCCAGGGCAAAGCCAACTCCCAGCTCCATAAAAATCCAGGGCACAGGTGCCCCAGCAGCACAGACGTCTTCAGACCTAAATCAGGGAATCATCCAGAGCTGTGAATTCTGTACCCTGTGGAGGCAGGAAAGTGTCAGTTCTGTACATCCTAGCAGGAGCCCTGCCATGCCAGGCACATCTGAGGGGAGCAGTGTTCCCTGCAGCCCCAAGGCATTCCCACATTCCCTGCAGCCCCAAGGCATTCCCACCACTTGCTCTCTCGGGTGCTGATGTTTTGCTCCTGGGCTCCTGGGGGGTTCACAGATTCCTGGGGGTGCTGCAGGCAGGGAGAAAAAGCCTTGGACTTTTCCTTGGCTCCTGGCTTCCCTCAGGGTTTGCTGGGCACACCCCAGCCTCTCTCTGCTGTGGAGGGACAGGACACAGGGTGGGGGGTGATGTCCCCAGGCCTGTACAGGACCTGTACAGGACCCTGCCCTGCCCACCCCAGCAGGAGGGTGATCTTCTGGACTTTTCCCCTCTAACCAGACCTGCTGCTTTGCCTGTGCAAATCCACCACGGAAGGAAAGCCCAGAGGGGGGAGCTGAGTTAGGATCCCGGAGCCAGGGGGTGCTGGGCTCGGCTGCAGGCTCAGAGCTGGCTGAGGAGCCTGCCCACGCTGCCAGCTTGGCACAGCTCAGGCAGCAGCCCAGTCCCAAGCCACCCAAGCTGTTGGGAGTGGGTATAAAACAGCCCCTGCTGGCCAGTCCCCAAGGGGAAGAGCTGCCTCGGGCAGGAAACATCATCGCTGACATTTAAGAGAGGGGGAAAGCGCCCAGCTGGCAGGGGGGGAGAGCAGAGCCCGGCACCAGCACTCTCCTCCCCCTCAGGGCTGCAGGCCCCGTCCTCATCCCCCATCCCACTGGCTCCATCTCCCACTGCTGCTTCCCTGCAGTGTCTCCAAAGCACCCCCCGACTGCCACGCTCCTGCCCTGGGGGCTGACCCTGATGGGGGAGAACCAGCCGTGCTGACCCCCCCCTGGGAACCAGGGCATCCCTGGGATCACACTGTGCCAGCCAGGGCATCCCTGGGATCACACTGTGCCAGCCAGGGCATCCCTGGGATCACACTGTGCCAGCCAGGGCATCCCTGGGATCACACTGTGCCAGCCAGGGCATCCCTGGGATCACACTGTGCCAGCCAGGGCATCCCTGGGATCACACTGTGCCAGCCAGGGCATCCCTGGGATCACACTGTGCCAGCCAGGGCATCTCTGGGATCACACTGTGCCAGCCAGGGCATCGAGGGGCTTTCTTGTCCCACACCGGCCTGGGACAGGCAGGACAAAGGTGGCCTGGGATGGGAACTGCTCTTCTAACTCCCACGGGGTCCTGGGGCAGGACCAACAAGGGAGAAGGGTGCTGTGAACCCGGGCTGTGTTTGTGGAGCAGCACAGGCTGAGGATCCCCCCCAGCCCATCTGTGTCACCCTCACTGCAGGGTGGCACATGGAACACCCCATCCCAGTGGGCTGGGAGCCAGGGCAGGCTCTGAACTGGGCTCTGGTGGGCGGTTCACCTGCCTCAGGGGGAGCTGGACCCCTGCTCTGCAGAAGGCCCTATTCCTGGGGGGACTCAGCCTCCTGCCCTCCAGCCAGAGGGAGAGCTGGGCTGAGCAAAGCTGGGCTTTGGCAGGCCCATGGCCAGGGCAGGAATTCCTGTGGGCCCAGAGGGGAGTGCCTGGTCCATCTGCATGGGGCAGGGGAGGTGAATCCCCCCCAGGCACTGTCACAGCTCAGCCACAAGCCCCAGCTCTGCTCTCCAGCAGTGCCTCCCACCCCTGAGGACCAGGCTGAGCTGGAGAAGCTGCAGCTTCTCTCCTGGAGAAGGGGTAAGGGGGGGTGGGCAGAGGGCCTGGAGCAGGGATGCTGGGCTGGGGGGGTCCCCCTGGCAGAGGAATGGGGTGGGCAGGTGGAGGGAGCCCACGGGCAGGGGAGGGGGACACCAGCTGCTGCAGGGAGCTGGAGGGGTCAGAGCAAACCCCAACCTGCAGAGCCCAGTTTGCCCTGGGCAGCCCAAACCTTTTCCTGGGCAAACTCCCACACCCAGAGGGGAGCAAAGAGCAGGAGACACATCAGGGCTCTGCTCACCCCAAAGCAGCAGTTATGTGAGACCCCCTGGCTCCCCCCATCACCCCAGGGAGCAGCAGGACACAAACCCCACGCTGGACCTGGGGGATGTGCCTGTGAAACCCTCGGGGCTGTGCTCTTGCCCACACCCTCAGGGATGGGCTGGGGGCTGCAGGATGTGCCTTCTGGGTGGACAATCCCAGGGACGCTCCCTGAACCCACAGACCTGGAAAACCTCTCCCATCCCCTGGAAAACCTGTTCCCAGCTCAGGCACCTCGGGGTGCCCGGGGTGTGGAGATGGAGCTGTACCTGGGTGAGCACAGATGGTGAACTCCAGCAGCCACAGAAACACGGAGATCATAATTATCTGAACATAATGAAGGGTTTCATTAAATACACTTGGAAAACAACTCAGCAGCCACACAAAGTTAAACTGCTGGTCTCAACTCTCCAAACTATTTAAAATTTATTAGCTTCCCCTGCGGGTCTCGAGCTTTTAAGTACTAGAGAATTCTTGAAAATAAGAGATTTTTTTTCCTTTCTTTCCAGTGTTTTTAGGCCTCTCAGAAGTGTCTGTGGGGGCAAACCATCAGCCCCCACTCTGGTGCTCTCTGGGCCCCTGCAGACACATCCCCTCTCCCCCCTTCCCGGGAGCTCCTGTGCTGCCGAGCCCAGCGTTTCCAGAGGGACGATCAAATCAGAGACACCTGCACGCTGATCCTGCTAAATCCCGGGCTCCAGACTGCAGGTGGTTCTTGTTGCAGAGGGATTAGTGGGAGGCTGAATAAACCTGGGTTTGATCTAGTGCTAACTGGCAAGGGGTAATGCCCTTGGCTAAGACGAGATTTACTGAGCTGTATCTCCTCAGAACGTGTGAGGGGAGGCAGTGCTGGGGAGATGCTGCTTCCAGCTCAGAAAGAGAAATTCCTGGATAACAGCACCAGCTTGGAGAGGTGCTGAGTGCCAGGCTGGGTGTGTGCTCAGCCAGGCTGAGGAGGGACTGGCTGCAGGCAGGGCCAGGGGATGGTCAGGGCCTCTCTTCTCTCACCCCGTGTCTGTGAGAGAAATGAGCTCCTTTGGGCTGCAGTGGGCTGGGGGAGAGAGACCCTGCTTGCTGCTGCAGCACTGGAGCTGGTGGCAGAGATGGGGCTGGTTCTGGGGCCACCAAAGTGCCCAGGGCTGGGCTGGAGCCTCCTCTTCCTTCTGGGAAAGGTTGTGGCTGGTGAGACAGGGGAACTCTGTGACCTCACCCTGCTTTGGGGAAGGATCAGTGCTGAGGAAAGGCAGGGTGGGATCCTTTTCTCATGGCAGACCATGGTGCTTGGTGCCACACTACTTCATTAAGATATTCTGATTTATGGCCCTTGGTTTCAGGCTGGAAAGGAGCTTCAAACACAGGGATGATGCAGAGAGATCAGGTGAAACTCAGTATTTCTCCTCCTTGTGTGTTAGAAGCCCCAGGAGCTGTCACTGACAACCACAATACTCTGTTCTCCCACATTTTGTGAAATAACAGTCAACTGAGAAATCCAGGTTCTGGCCAAGCTCCAAATGAACTCTAAAAACATCATCCTGGGACTGCCCTGAACTGGAAATTGGGATCAGTAAACACTGCTGGGAGAGGGAAGGGAGGTTTCCAGCACCATTGCATTGGGGTGGGAGTCCAGAGGAGGCCATGAGTTAATGACAGGGCTGGACCCCTCTGCTCTGGAGCCAGGCTGGGAGAGCTGGGGGGGTCACCTGGAGAAGAGAAGGCTCCAGGGAGAGCTGAGAGCCCCTGGCAGGGCCTAAAGGGGCTCCAGGAGAGCTGGAGAGGGACTGGGGACAGAGGGAGAGTGGGACAGTGAGTTTGCTTCCTACTGTGGGGCTGCCAGTCTGGTTTGAGGGGGCAGCTGGTTGAGGTAGAGGACAGATATTGAGAGTGAGGAGGGGTGGAGGACACTCTGCTGCCTTGGCAAGGCTTTGGATGTGTTTTCTAGAGCCCCTGGGGAGTCCACCTGGGGAGGTGGACCTGGAGCAGAGAGCAGGGAGGAGAGGAGCACACATGGAGCAGGCAGCTGCTCCCCCAGCCAGGCTGCCCTCTGGCACTGTGGCAACCGTGGCAAGACGTGGGCACCAGGTGCAGTTATCTGGCAACAGAGAGGGCTTTTCCTCTGGGAATCAAAGCAGGAGCAAGGCCAGGAGGCTCGATGGGGCTGTGACAGGCAATCCCTGCTGCTGGGTCAGTGCAGGGATGTGTGCAATGGGCTGGGGGGTCTCAGCTTGCTCCAGCCCACAGAAGTGGGTCAGACAATCCTTACAGGGATGCCCATATCCCTTATGGGGAGAAGAAATCCTTAGAAATAGGGTTTGGTCACATTCACAAAGATTTTGGTCCCCAGTGAGAAGGGCTGCTCAGCACAGGGGATGGGCTGCAGGTTTTCCTGGTTTTATGGCCCATGAGAGGGGCTGGGTGGGGCGCTCCCTCTTTTGTGGGTGCCCCACAGGCAGCAATTTCTCTTCCCCCTTTTAAAACAGGCAGATGAGAGAAACTCTTTCTTCCATTAAACCAGCAGCTCTGCACAGCGGCCTTGACTGTGTTCCAATGCAGAAAGGGCAAACTGGAGGGACTGGAGGGACACAGACGTGGGGCAGAGCAGGGCCAGTGCCCGTGTCCCCTGGCAGGCAGCGCAGGCAGAGCCCTGCCCGCAGCTCGGCTCGTCAAAGCCACTCTGCTAAGCAGAAGGGGCAGCTCAGTGTGTGAGTTCCACAGTGCCCCTGGCAGGGCACACATCTGCAGCCTGGCACTGCTCCACGGGCACGGCCCTGTCCCCACACCGGGCACGGCCCGCCCGAGCACCGCGGGTCGGCACAGCCGGGACTCGCTCCGTGCCCGGGGAAACCTGCAGAGCTGGGCCGGGAACGGGAGGGCTCGTCCCAAGGGAAGGGGGCTCCGAAACTTGTCAAGGTCTGGGAGCAGCAGCAGAGCCTCGGTGATGAGCACGGGGGAGGAGCAGCAGGGCAGGGGAGCCCAGGGAATGCGATCCCAGGGAATGCGATCCCAGGGAACACAATCCCGGCGTGGCAGCTGCCCCTCAGTGCCCCTCAGAGGACCCAGAGGGCAGGGATGGTCTTCCCTGGCCCCAAGGTCTCATCTCACCTGTCCCATCACTGCCCGTTCCCTGCAGGCTGTGGGCACCCAGGGCTGGGAGGGCAGCACTTGCAATCCAGACCCTGCCAAGCTTCCCTTTTCTCTGCACAGAGCCAAGGCTGGGCTGGCTGGGGACGGGGCTTTGCTTCCAGGGCTGCAGTTCCCAGGCAGTTCTGGCTGCTTCAGGGCTTCTGAGGGGATGGTCCCCAGCACAGAATTCCTTCTCTGTGTCAAACCAAAGACAAGCCAAGGAAGGACCTTGTGTGTGCAGCTGAGTCTGGGGCTCCCCGAGCAGAGAACAGCTCCATTCTGCCTTGGCTGTGCTCACTCTGTCTGCTCAGGGCATGGCCTGGAAAGGTGGATCAGAGGCTTATAAAATATCCTCAGTTGGAAGAGACCCCCAAGGATCATCCAGTCCAGCTCCTGACCCTGCCCTGACACCCCAACAATCCCACCCTGGCCCTGAGAGTTGTCCAAACCCTCCTGGAGCTCTGGCAGCCTTGGGGTCATGACCACTGCCCTGGGGAGCCTGTTCCAGGGACCTGGAGGAAGACCCAGATGCCACAGGGTGACTGTGGGTGAAGCTCTGAGGTTGCTCTGGCAGCTCCCAGCTGGATTTGGGGGTCGGCTGGTGCACAGAGAGGGGGAGAGCAGAGGATTTTGTTTTCCATCTCCATCAGCCTGGGCTCTTTAACAAGCTCTAACAAGGGGACGGTGGCTTTTCACGCTGCTCTTGATCTCAGGGCCGGCAGCAAAACCCTCCTGGCAGGTCCCTGGGGGTGTTCCCTCCTCTCACCCTCAGCGGGGCCGGAACTCCCGGGGCGGTACAAATCCAGGACAAATCAGGAATGCAGAGCCGGGAAGGGAACACAGCCCGGGGGGAGCACAGCCCTCCCCTGCTGCCCCTGCACCCCTCCTGCTCCCACTGCCACGGCTGGGAGCTGGGGACAGGGCTGGGAGCTGGGGACAGGGCTGGGAGCTGGGGACAGGGATGGGTGCTGGGGACAGGGATGGGAGCTGGGGACAGGGATGGGAACTGGGGACAGGGATGGGAGCTGGGGACAGGGCTGGGAGCAGCACAGGCAGATGGATGTGGGGTTGGATGAGTGTTTCCTCTCAGCTGAACAATCCCGGGGTCAGAAGGGATGCCCCGTGCCAGCAGGGATGCCCCGTGCCAGCAGCACCACAGCAGAGGGTTTCTACAGGTGGCAAAGCAAGGGAGTGTGCAGGGGACACCAGCCCTGTCCTGACTGTCCCCAAAGTCCTTGGTGGGGACTCCTCCCAAGCACAGCTCTGCTGCCTCTCCTCTTCCTGAGTCCTACACAAGTTTGGGGGCTGTGTCCAGCCACCCTAAGCAGCAGCTCTGTCTCCCAACCAGTTCCCACCTCCTCATCCCCTGGGAAGCTCCAGCTGATTTTGGTGAGGAGCCATTTCCCCTCCATGCTGCAGCCTAAAAAAGGGATTTTACTTATTTTTTGTTGTTCCACCCCCCCCCCCCCCCATTAAGTCTGTGACTAGAACATTGTGGCTTTTAAGTTTATTCCAACTGTTTGATATTTTACATAATCGTATTATTTATGTGACAAGATTAGAAGTGCTCTGCCTGCTGACAGGCAACCAGCACACCCGCAATTCCTTGCCAATCCTTCATGAATTTGCATTGTATTCCTGACTCCTCTGAGCCTGTGCAGATTGTAGTGTTGGGTGGGGAGAGAGAGGTGTGGAGAGCAGCAGAGGGGGAAGGTGGGGAGAGGGAGGAAACTGCTCGTCCCGGAGCTGCTCATCCCTCCTGGCCCTCGAGAGCAGCCTCTGCTGAGCAGGCACCCAGTGCTGGGCACCTGCCCCTTCCCAACTGGGGCTGCTGGGAATCCCTGGCCAGGCTTCAAAGCCTTGGCCTCTGCCAGCAAGTGCTAAGTACACAAAGGTGTTTGGTTTAATATCCCGCTGCTCGCCCGTGGGATACTTGATTTATTCTGTGCCTGTAAACATTCATTTCACACCTAAACAGGGGCAGGTTCATCACTTCTGCAATCATCATTTATTCATGTCGGGAGGGCTGCAGGAAGGAGAGATAAATGGATTTCCATGAAATTGGTGCTCCAGGCTGCTTGGGAGCCTCCATCCTTCTCGCCGGGCTCTGAGCAGGGTGGGAAAGCTTCTCCCTTCAGCTCCTCTCCCTGGTGCTGGCACAGCCTCCCCTGCAGAGCTGGGCTGTGCCTCAGGCCAGGACATGGTGTAGCTGGAGGGCTCTGGCCCCAAAACCAGCCGGGGGACACTGGGCCCCTCATTGCAGTGTCTCAAGGGCTCAGCTGTGCTTGAGGGACAGTTCAAGCAGAGACACCTTGCTGTGGGTCCTTGCTTCGCTGGCTTCCCTTGCTTTGGGGGAGCTTTCTGTTCTCTGCATGAAGGCATTTGCTAAATATCCTTTCTTTGCTGTGTGTGTGTGGGTAATCCCCACCCTGTTCTGCAGAAAAAATCCCTGCCTTTCGTGCCCCATGGAAGGATGAGAGAGGTTGTGTGTGAGACCTCACAGCCATCCTGGAGGCCCCGGACCTGGGACAGAGCCTGGGGCCTGCCTGTGCCTTCCTGTGTCCATCAGAGCTGGAATAACCCTCAGTGCCTGCAGGGCATCACAGCCTGACAAGGATAACCAGCACCCAGCTGGCCCCCAGCCAAGTGGTGCTCACTGGGCACACCCTGGGCTGGCAGAGCAAACCCCAACCCACCAGGGATGGATGTGCCCTCCCTGCATATTTCACTACTCCAGCTCAAGCTTGGCTTCCTTTGTTATCTCGTTATGAGTGAAAAAACAACCCAAGATTAAAGAGCTCTGGCTCTGCTTCCGAATTTATGGCATTCAGTGTGCTGTGTGAGTGTGTCCCTCCCCTGCCCGCCCTGGGGCTGACTCAGAGCAGAGCAGGGAGGGCCCTGCCTGATGTGTCACACCATGGCCAGCATCCTGCACACCCTGGGCTGGGGGCATCCAGGGGCCTCACAGCCACGTGGCCACAGGACTTCACGTGTCCCCAGGGTCCTCAGCTCCACCACTGTGTCCTCCTCAACATCATCGTCACCCCTCTGCCCACTGCACCTCCACCTGTGCCCTCTGCCCCTGCACCCCTCCTGGGTCACACTCTCCAGCTCTGGGCACCCCAGCTGTCCCAGTCCTGAGCCTGGCACTGCTCCTTGGCTCTGACTCTGCTTGGCACAGACTCCCCTCCTGGAAGGGGCCATTCCTTCCTGCTCAGCCTGGAGGGAACTGGGAAGGCTGACTTAGATTTAGACCTTGAATTTCTGAACATCCGAAATCAGGTGAGATGAACCCACAGCTTCTCTGGCACCCTGGCCCCGTGATTAATCACTGTCTGAGAGCAAAGCTGGGCTCTCCCTGCCTCCTAATTCAGCCCCATTTTTTATGGCAATGAAAGCTTCTGCTGTGCCCAGCTCTGCCAGGGCCTGGGGCAGGAGTGGGAGCCCATCTGGCTCTGTGGGATCACACCTGTACCAGGAACACCTTCTGCAGAGCTCTGCAGGCAGCAGGACAGGCAGGGAGAGCCGGGAGCTTCCCCCTGCTCTGTCCTGGCCCAGGAGAGCCCAGGTGCCAGGACCACAGCTGGGGCTGTGCCAGGAGCATCACCTTCATCCCCTGGGCCAAGGGATGCTGACCCAGGGCTGGTCAGAGAGAGGAGCCTTGGGGGAGGGCTGGGCACCCTGTGCCCCACTGTCCCCCCAGCACTGGGAATGAAGGGGGAGAGAGCCACAGCTTCAGAGGGGACGTGGAGAAATTCCTGTGGGACATTGAAAATGCCGGACAAAGAAATGACTCTGAGATTTTTTACTGAGACAGTTTTGATTCTTGAAGCATCACCATCTAATTGCCCTGCCCTGCCCTCAGATCTCCCCCTTTTTCATGAAGTCACTGTCCATTTCAGGCCCCTTCCCACACCAGGGCACTGCAGCTTTGAAGGTGGTGCAATGGCATCCCCGGGTGAGGAGGTTGTTTGCAGACACCCCTGTCCCCATCAGACCTGGCACTGAAGCTCCATGTCCTCGAGCACAGCTTTGGCCTGGGAAATCCCACCTGCCCCTCTGCTGGGGCACAGGCACCCCGTGCTCTGACCACCTCCTCCCTGCCCAGGGAGCCAGAGCCAGGGGTTCCCTCCCTCCCCAGCAGGGACAGGGACTGTTCATACAGACAGGAACTGACAGGACAGGGGGCAATGGCTTTAAACTGCCACAGGCCAGGCTTAGATTGGGTGTTAGGAAGAAATTCTTTACTCAGAGGAGGGTGAGGCCCTGGCACAGGTTGCCCAGAGAAGCTGTGGCTGCCCCTGGAATCCCTGGAAGTGTCCAAGGCCAGGTTGGACAGGGCTTGCAGCAACCTGGGCTAGTGGGAGGTGTCCCTGCCCATGGCAGGGGGTGGGACTGGATGATTTTAAGGTCCTTCTCAACCCAAACCGCTCTGTGATTCTCTGATTCCCAAACTCACAGGCAGTTCCTGGCATTTTATTTGGGGCAGGGGAACAGAATATTTGTGAAAATGTCTTTATGGCCAGCAGCCAGTGAGGCTCTGCCCTGTGTTCCACACTCACCTCTCTGCTGCAATGTGGGCAAGAACTAGGCAAAGGCAGGTAGTGCCACACACCAAGGACAGCTCTGCCATCGATGCCAACGGAGGCTGAGCCAAAACCCTTTCCCAGCATCAGTTTCTATCCTAAAATTAGCCTTTACTGGGAAGGTTTGTGCTCACATCCTGCATCGATGTCCATCTGACAGGAGATGAAGTGACTCAGAAGCAAAGAGCACAGAGAAAACAGGGCGAGAGGCAAAGAGCTCTAATGTAAAAATAAACGGTGTCCAGCCACCCTCTGCGCCCAGCTGAGCTCCCAGTGGGGTCTCACACGCCTGACACAGAGCAGCAGCTGCCCTGTCATTAGCAACCTGCCTGTTTGCTCTCCCTCCAGCTGAATTCCTCCTGGAAAAAGAGACACGAAGTGACAGGAAGGAGACAGAGCCCCTGACTCGGCGCTGGGAGCCCCGAGCAACCTGGTGTGCTCTTGGCTGTGGGGACTCACTGCCTGGGCCTTGCTGAGAGTGTGGGGAGCTGAGAGGAGCCCTGTGATCCTGCCCTGTCCCACAGCCCATGGGGAAAGGGATGGAGGGGTCACTGCCCCCTCCACAGCATCTGCAGGAGCCCTCGGTGCTCCTGGGGCTCTGCTCTGTGTTCCCTGGTCTGGGCACAGCTGGGATTGTCCAGGGCTGGCTTGGAACTGCTGGATTGATTCCTTGCTCAGTGGATGTCTCCTGAGTTCAGGGGTCACCACAGATTCCATCCCTTTAGATCCAGCTTTAATGGGGTCACCCCAATTTTCCTTCAGAGGGACTGGGAATGGACCCCTTCCTCCTGTGCCCCTGTGCTGGGAGGTGGTGGGACAGGCAGCTGGAGGAGCCAGGGGGGCTGCAGGAGCAAGGGGAGGCTGGAGAATCAAGGCTCTGGGTCTCTCAGGAGCCTCTGTCCTGGTTTGCTGAAGAATTCAGCTCAGTGGTGTGGGGTGGGGTTTACACCACACGGAGCTGGGTGTACAATGGGGCCTGAGCTCCTCCAACAGCAGCTTTGAGCTGTGCAATGTACCCTTGAAAATCTGCTCTCTGAGCTCCATTCTGCCTGTGGACAGAGTTTCTTTTTTTTTTTTCTGGGTGCTGGAGCTGCTGCTCCATTGCCTTCAGTGTGGCTGAGAGCAGGGAGGAGCTGGAGGAGCCCCCATTGCTGGACTACCTGGGCTCTGAGCTTGGACTGAGAGAATCCCACTGCACTGCCCAGCCACGACCCAGCCCTGAACAAAACCCTGGCACCTTCCACAGCCAGCCCTGGGAGCTGCTCCCCTGGGCCAGACCTGTGGCTGGTACTTAAAAATGTCACCCCATGCCTGGAGTTCCCAGAGCCAGGTCCAATCCATGTTCCCTTCCAAGCCTCAGGGAAAGGGCTCTCCTGAGCTGGAACAGCCCAGCAGCACAAGGGCAGCTTGTACAGGCTACAAGAGCCTGGGCAGGGGCAGAGGAGGGGCAGGGACTGAGCTCTGCTCTGGGGGAGCAGGGACAGCACCCAGGGAACGGCTGGAGCTGTGTCAGGGCAGGCTCAGGTTGGATCTCAGGCAAAGGTTCTTCCCCCAGAGGCTGGTTGGGCACTGCCCAGGCTCCCCAGGGCAGTGGGCACAGCCCCAAGGCTGCCAGAGCTGCAGGAGGGTTTGGCTGATCCTCTGGGGCACAGGGGGTGACTCTTGGGGCTGGGCCTGTGCAGGGCTCAGGGTTGGACTCCATGGTCCTTGGGGGTCCCTTCCAGCTCAGTGTGTTCTGGGATTCTGTGAACCCTTCCCTGCACTGGGGGAGATGTTTGCTGGGTGACCCCCCCTCAGCCAGGGGCAGGGCTGCCTGAGCCAGCAGTGCCCTCCCAGCTGAGCACAGGCTGAGCCTCAGAGCCCCTGGAAACGCAGGGAGCAGACGGAAGAAGACCTTTAAACCTTTCCAAGCTACTTTGTGGAGATGTTAAGAGCTCAAATTTCCTGGTTTTCTCTCTCTTCCTGAAAATCCCTCAGCAAACCCTGCAATGCTGAGGAGGAAGGCACCATCCTCTCGCTTCAGCTCCCCGAAACCAGCCAAGCAGAGGAGAAAAATGATTTAGATGATTTACAGCACTTCGGAAGAGTTGAAAAAAGTGAAGTAAATAATAAATCAAAACCAGCAAAAAGAACAAGAATACATCCATCTTTTATGAGCTCTATTCACTGCTGTATGTACAGTTCAGACATAAAACAACCGCGCTGTGCAAAGTTGCTGCTGCCTCAGAAGTGTCTGTGCCCAGCAGTTCCAGAGCACTCCCAAACTACATAAAAGCAGAGGGGAGGGAGGTGCAGGCGGTGGCTGCTGCTGCAGGATCCAGCTCCTCTCCCCTGCCTCCTTATCAGCCTCAGCACAGCCCGGCTGGGGATGGGTTCAGCTGCCAGAGGGGGAGCACGAGCAATCCACGGGAACGAGGAGGTTTTTTTCCCAAACCTGCCTCCTTTCATCAGGGTTCCTCACTCAAAGTGCACCTGATGTGTTTCTGGGCTGCAAAGTGTCTTCTCATTCTTATCATGAAATGTCATAAATGCTGTTGGCTGAAGGGTGTTCAGGGTCCCCAAAAGGTCCTTCAGCTGCCTGCAGGAGCCCCTGGCAGGGTTCCCTGTGGACATGTTGGGATGAGTCCAAAGAGGAGATGTTCAGTTGATCCCAGAGGAGGAGCCCCTCTGCCTGGAGCCAGGCTGGGAGAGCTGGGGGGGTTCCCCTGGAGAAGAGAAGGCTCCAGGGAGAGCTGAGAGCCCCTGGCAGGGCCTAAAGGGGCTCCAGGAGAGCTGGAGAGGGACTGGGGACAAGGGATGGAGGGACAGGACACAGGGAATGGCTTCCCACTGCCAGAGGGCAGGGACAGATGGGATATTGGGAAGGAATTGTTGGCTGTGAGGGAGGTGAGGCCCTGGCCCAGGTTGCCCAGAGAAGCTGTGGCTGCCCCTGGATCCCTGGAAGTGTCCAAGGCCAGGTTGGACGGGGCTTGGAGCAACCTGGGCTGGTGGGAGGTGTCCCTGCCCATGGCAGGGCCTGGAATGAGATGGTCTTTAAGGTCCCTTCCCACCCAAAGTATTCCATGATTCCATGATTTCCTGGGAAAAGGGCTCCTGTAGGGCTCTTTCTGTGGTGTCTTTGTGACAGTTACTGTCTGGGAGGGGCTAATCCAAACCCTGATCCAAGTGTGGATCACTCCACAGCAGGGCAAGAGAAACAAAAACATGGGAGGTGGGATAGCATGGAAAAAAAACGTCCTGTTTTGAAAGCCAAACTTTTCCCAAAGCCATGGGTCAGGTCCATGAGAACTGCAGATGATACAATCACCTACAGCCTCACGTTGAGGAGCTCCAGGTGTCCTCTGCACCAAAGCTACACCAAATCTTCTCCAATGGCTCTCTAAGCCCAAACATGGGAAGGATCTGCTTCAAGGTCTTGGACAGAGGCAAAATCCTGCAAAGACACTCCCCCTCTTTGGGGTGAAGTCTTGCAGGGATGTGGATGTTTTGGTGCACTTCTTACAGCCCACAGAAATCCCATTTGAACCCCAAAGAACCAGCCTTCCACCTCCTTCACCCCAAGGGACAACAGCCTGAGGTGAGGTGGCCAAGACAAAACCTGGACAGAGCTTGTCTTGCTGGGAGCACAGGAAGCAGCCTCAGCGTGCAGGATGACTCTGTTCACCCCAGACAGCCCTGGCCACCTCCTGGAGGGCCTCAAAGTCTGGGCCTGAACATCCCCCGTGGCCCCTTGGGCCTGAGAGCTGCAGGAACTGGACACCTTTGGCTCAGGGAACAGTCCCAGCCACTGTCCCATGGTGTCACCAGCTCTGAAGGGCAATGATGGGCAGGTTTGAGGCACATCAACTTTGAGGGGCTCTCCCCTGCTCTGCCTAACCCAGTGATGCTCTGTTCCCATCCTGGGGGGTTCATGCTCCAGGACACTCCTGATCCACGTGGGAGTGAAGGGCCCACATGGCAGAGCTTTGATGACATCTGTGCCAGCTTTGGTGACATCCCTGCCAGCTTTGGTGACATCTGTGCCAGCTTTGGTGACATCCCTGCCAGCTGGGATAAACCAGAGCAGGCGTGTCAGGAGGGGGCTGCTCACATCTGGGCTGGGGAGCTGCTCACCCACATCAGGGGCTGCATGACATGGCCTGTTTTATCTGGTTTCAGGCAGGAAATTTAGCAAGCAGGGAGGAAGGAGCCTGAGGCTGTGCCCCCAGCCAGGATGCCCTGGGCCCCGCAGCTGTTTGTGGGGAGGTTGGGTCAGGACCAGCTGAGTCACGAGGGCAGTTTCTGGCTCATCCTGACCCAGAGTTCCCATCCCTCACATCTCACAGGCAGCTGTGTCCCCTCTGGAGCTGGCAGCCCCTTGCAGGGGCACATCCCACTGGCTGTGGCTGTCAATCTGTCCTGGTTGATGATGCCTTTCCCTGCAGGATCCCACAGAGCCTGTCCTTCCAGCCCAGGGCCCTGGGCAGGGATCTGGGCAGATCCCCTGTCCTGCCCTTTGCTGTCAGCCAGCAGGCCCAGGCTCTGGGCAGGACACAGGTGGGATCCTTGGAGAGCAGCATTAAGCATCACCTTTCTGCTTCTCCAAGCTCCTGGTGGAAAAAGCTCTGAAGAGTGAGTCTCATACTGACCTTTTGGACTCTCAATAAAGCTCCACCTCTCCAGGCTCCAGCCGGGGCAGGAGTGGTTTCTGGAGAGCCCTGATACTTTGCTCTTTCATCACCTCCAACAGCCCTTCTGTGGAGGGTTTTGTTCTCCAAAGCAGCAGCTCATGGCAAGAGTGATTTAACTCCCAGCCCTGTGGAATCAACACTGTCTCTGCTCACTGACACCCACCTCAGCTCCACAAATCCTGTGCTGAGGAAGGAATGACTCAGGAGGATCTTCCCCACTGCACCAGAGGCAGAGCTGGGAGCACTGGCAGAAGCAGAGAGGGCTGGTTGAATCTCAGGGCTCCACCTGAGGAGATACCAGGGCTGCCCCCCACCCAGAGACAGGTGGGAGGGGGTTAGTTTGTCCCCATCCCCACGATGGCAATGTCTCTGCTCATGCTGGATCCTGACACCACCAGAAAGAGCTCATTCCCTGACAGCAGTGCTCTGGGAGGAACTGAGCTATTCCCAGCTGGGGCAGGCAGGTTTCCACTGGAAGCCATGTGGGACACACACGGCCCAGGGAGCCAGGATCCCTCATCAGATGGTGGAGACTTGCTCAACATTTTCTGCTTCTGTCCTCCTCTAACTCCAGCACCTTTTGGGGCTCACTTGGGCCCCACTGTTCCCAGACACCCCTGTCCCTCTGAGCCCTCGCAGGGTCTTGGTGCCCTTGGCACCCAGGGGGGTCTGCAGAGGGATCCTGCAGTGCCCTGGTGTCTCCCTGTGCAGGAGGACAGGCTTTCCCAGTCCCAGGTAGGGAGGGAACCCCACAGCACCTCTCTGGGCAGACATGGGAGAGCCCTGTCACCCCCCTCTGCCAGAGCTGTCATGCCTGGGCAGTGAGACACTTTCTCCCCGCCTTCCTAAATCCCCTGGTTTTCCAGGGGATTTCCTTGTTCAGAAAGGCGTTTCTCCCAAGACAGATATGGAGAAACTGAGGCAGAGAGGAACACAATCTGTGCAGAGCTCAGAGAGCCTTGACAGCAGAGCTGGGAATGCCCTGACCACCCCCTTGGGACCTGCCCTGCCCCAGCTCCCTGTGACAGATCCCACAAAGCATCCTCCCCCAGGGCTCTGGCTCAGTGGGTCTCTGAATGGTACCTTAGGGGCACCAGCCAGCTCTGAGACTGCTTCCCATGGCATCCCAGCACTTCTCGGGGCAGGACACAGCCCCAAGGCTGCCAGAGCTTCAGGAGGGTTTGGACAACACTCTCAGGGACAGGGTGGGATTCACAGAATATGCCAGATTGGAAGGGACCCACCAGGATCATCTAGTCCTTGGGGTTATCTTGTGCAGGGCACAGGATGATCCTGGTGGACCTTTTCCAGCTCAGGATATTCTGGGATCCTGTGACTCTGTGTCCCCCCTCACTGGGTCCCCCAGTCAGAGCCAGTTCTGCCCTTTGCTCCTGGGATGGAGAACTGGGCTGTGCCCAGGGGGACAGTGCTGGGCACTGGGGCTGTTCAGCCAAGGCTGATGCAGTGTGGGAAACCTCCTCAGAACAGAACAGAGCAAAGAAAGGAGGGAATGGAGCTTTCCATCCTTCCCTGCTCCTCCTGAGCCGGCGGTGCCGGTGCCCTTGGGGTGCCTGGTACCTCCCTGCCAGCTCAGCACCAGCAGCTGCCTGTGCCCTTGTGGAGCTGGAATGGGCTGTCTGGAGCAATCTGCAATGAGAGCTGCTTTTAATTAGAGCAGGCTGCACGCCCACCTGCGAGGGGCTGTAAATCTGGTGTGTGCTGTAAAGAATGTCCTGGGTTTAAGTTGTAATTAGAACTCCTATTGACGGCACGGAGCCTCATTTTTCATGTGAGGCTGCTCATTGCTCCCAGTCAAGAAATCAATCTGGGCCCGGGAAGAGATGGGGCCGTCAGATTTGTGGGATGGATTGATGGGGGAGAGCTCAGACTGTCTTAACCCCTCTGCTGCCCTGGCTCTGGGTGGGGAAGGGGCCAAAGGAGCGGTGCCTTTGTGGTCTCCTGCTCTCCAGCCTTGCTGGGGCTCTCCCGGGGCAGAAGGGCAGCAGGAGCTCTGCTTTCTGGGGCAGTGACTCCCTTCTGGGGTGAGACACTGTTTGGGCAGCCAAGACCTGGATAGAGCCTCTGAAGTGACCTAATTGTGGCTTTCCAGTTCCTGAAGGGAGCCTACAAGAAAGATGGAGAGATACTATTTATGAGGGCCTGGAGTGGCAGGACAAGGGGGAATGGCTTCAAACCGCTGGAGGGCAGGGTTAGATGGGATATTGGGA
Source organism: Pseudopipra pipra (assembly GCF_036250125.1). Classification (NCBI taxonomy): domain Eukaryota; kingdom Metazoa; phylum Chordata; class Aves; order Passeriformes; family Pipridae; genus Pseudopipra; species Pseudopipra pipra. The sequence goes on along the minus strand of NC_087572.1, from coordinate 6,209,295 downwards.
AGAAATTCTTTATTCAGAGGGTAGGGAGGCCCTGGCCCAGGTTGCCCAGAGAAGCTGTGGCTGCCCCTGGATCCCTGGAAGTGTCCAAGGCCAGGTTGGACGGGGCTTGGAGCAACCTGGGCTGGTGGGAGGTGTCCCTGCCCATGGCAGGGGGTGGAATGAGATGGGCTTTGAGGTCCCTTCCAACCCAAACCAGTGTGTGATTCTGTGATCTAGCTCAAAGAACAGGAGCTCTTAGAAACTCATTCAGCTGTAACAGCTGTAACACACAGTTACAGACACTTGCAGGGTCCTCCCTGCTGAACCTGGACCAGCATTTCCCCAGCTTGGGCTTGCTGGGAGAAGCAGTGCTGCTGCCCCTGGGGCCTTCGCTTCTTGGGGGTGCTGGCATTTTGCTCTTCTGAGGATGTTCCTTGTGCCAGATCCTTGTGCCAAGGCCAGAGCTGGATGCCCTGGTCCCCCTGCAGGGCTCAGGAGGAGGTGCTGGCACACATGACATGCTCAGGGGCTGCTGAGACCGTCATGTTCAGTTTGAGACAGAACAAGTCACCAGGCGGCAACTCGTGCTTGGCTGGGGCCCTGCCATGGTTTAACACTGCCTGTCCCTGCTGGGGGATAGCAGGGATTAGCAATGCATTTGTCCAAGTCTCCCTGCAGACTTGTGCCCACTTAAGTACAGCAAATTATGAGCCTGTGCTGCAGCAGGGCTGGCCCAACACAATCAGCTGAGAACCTCACGGTGGGGAGAGCAGAAACAATTTAGGCAGCAGTGTTGGCTTTTTCCTCAGCCAACAGTCGTGGATTTACACATTCTACTCCAGCAGCTGACACTTTTTGGCTCCATCCTGGCCCTGCTGGCATCTGGTGCAAACCTTCAGACCTTCCCCAGCACTGCTGCTCAGCTGGTTCAGTACAAGGGGCTTCTGGTTGTCCGTGGCAGCCTGAACCTGTCAGTGCCCTGTTGTACTCTCTGATGGAACCCCTTGAGCATCAGCCCTTTCCTCTTCTTTTTCTTTGCCAAGCCAGGCAGTGCCCACTGGAGGTTTCCATCCTCCTCCTCCACAGACCCCCAGGGTCTGCCCAAGGATCCCAGGGTGGGGAACCTGCATCCCCCACTTCAGCTGGGCCTGAATCACACACTCATTGAACATGCTGAATGATCCTGCTCCAGGATCATCGAGTCCAACTCCTGCCCTGCACAGGGTGACAGAATGACCCCCTGGGATCACATCTCAGGGTCTCAGTGAATCCCACCCTCCCAGGCCCCCCTGCCCCACAAACAGTAGCAGGAGAGCTGGGGGCTCTCTGCCACCCCTCACTCTGCTGCTGAAAAAAAGCCCAGACACCCCCGGGGGAAAGCCCAGAAGCCCCGGGGTCCAGCAGGGCTCTGGTGGCTCAGAGGTGCAGCAGGGCCTGTGAGAAGGTGGCAGGTGAGTTGGCACCCTCCTCCCTGGCAGTGCCATGCTTCTGCTTGTCCCGGTTTTTTGGTCCCTGCCCAGCCTCATGCTTTGAATAATCTTACTGGAAGTGCTGGCACTTGTGTGCACACCCCTGTGTGTGTCCCTGTGGGGTACAAGTGGTGCCTTTCTGGGGGGGATCTTCCTCTTGGCTTTATGGCCATTGGTGTTTGGGCACCAAGGAGTGTCCTGGTGTGGCTGTGGACAGGGGCTGTGTCAGCCCACCTCTGCCTGGGTCTGTCTCCACTCCAGCTGTACAGGAGGGCTGTGTCTCACCTGCAGGAAGGGCTGTTGATCCTCTCCTGTGTCCCCAACTTGCTGAGCTCACCAACAATTCCAGGTCCCTGGCATTTGCTGCTGGAATAAAAGACAGACCCATCAAAGACTGGAACAGAGATTGGAGGAGATGATTTCTGCCACTATCTACTAAGAAATCAGATACATCTTTGGGTGTTTGGGTGGCACAGAAGGACAGATGTCACCAGCTGTCCCAGGGACAGCAGTGACACTCGGTGTGTCTGAGCCAGGAGTTCACCATCTCCTGCCTTGGGACCTGGAGCCCTAAGGTAACAGCCAAATGGAGGGCAGGGGAGCTGAAGGAGGGCAGGATTAGATGGGATACTGGGGAGAAATCCTTCCCTGTGAGGGTGGTGAGACCCTTCTCAGGTTGCCCAGAGAAGCTGTGGCTGCCCCTGGAATCCCTGGAAGTGTCCAAGGCCAGGTTGGACGGGGCTTGGAGCAACCTGGGCTAGTGGAAGGTGTCCCTGACTATGGCAAGGAGTGGAACTGGATGAGCTTTGAAGGCCCTTCCCATCCAAACCCCTCAGTGATTCCAGGATTTCTCCATCCCCTTGCCCTGGGCCCGTGGATGTGGGCTCTGTGTCTGTGTCTGCAGTGTGGGACCAGAGATGTGATGCTCAATTTTATCAGCCCATCACTCTGCAGGAGGATCTGGGGCCTCACCTGCCCTTCTGTCTGACTGTTGGTCCCTCCACCCTTGTCAGAAGGTCTCCAGGTGTCGGGGAACTTGGGTTACACGGGCATTTGTGGATCTGGGCCATCCTTTCTCCAGAGTCCCTTTTCCCTTCCATCCTTCACCCCCTGGGTTAGCCTGAAAGCCTCCTGGGCACCTGCACAACAAGCCCCTTCCAACCCAAACCATTCTGAGATTCTTTGAAATGGGAAAAGAGGGAGTGTTTTATGCTGAAGGAAGGTGCCTGTCTCTTTTCACGGGCTCTGGTCACACATGGCCCTGTTTCTGCACCCACCTGCAACCCCAGCACACTGTAGGGCCCTCTGGTAACACACCTCTGTCACTGCCAGTCTCGGTGCCAAGCAGGTTCAGCCAGGGAGGAGGGTCAGGATGGCAGCCCTGGTCAGGGGTACCTGCTCCCACAGGGACTCCTGCCTGATTCCATGCTGCCTGATTCCATGCTGCCCTCCCTGACCACACACTCCCCAGGGTGTTGCAGCCTCCATCCCAGCGAGTCTGCTTTGGCACATATCCCAGTGAACTGCAGCCAGGGACTGGGAATCTGCTCCAGAAAGGAGATGCTCAAACCTGGGCACAGGGGACAGCTGCCTGCTCTGCTTCCCATCTCTGCTTGTTCCCATCTCTGGCCTCTGATCTCCAGAGGAACCTGTCCTGAATGCAGGAAAGCTCAACAGAGACCACAGGACTCCAGCCCAGGGGTCTCAGTGGCCCAGGGCAGCAGCCTTGTGGTCTCTCCCTCTTTGGAGACTGTAGTGGTTGCTCCATGGAGTGCCTAAACTTGACTATTTAGGGAAAGGAGTGGTTTTCCTTCTTTTGTCCTCTAAGTTTCTGCCCTGTTGGCTTAACCCAAGAGCTCCCTGGGCTTCCCAGGTCCAGTTCAGAGTCATATTCCCATGTGTGGGAACAGAGCCCCCCAGTTTGGTGGGACAGGACAGAGCAGGGGTCTGCAGAGCTGTAAAACAGGACTCACCACCCAAAACACCCCTGTGTGTCAGAGAGGTGGCAGCACCCTATTGCTGCCCTTGTCTGACTCCATTAATCAGGATGGCAGTGATGGGACTTTCCACCTCTTGCAGATGTTTGCCCTTGTGAGTTCTGCCCCCCAAACCTGCAGGGCAGCCCCTGCCTGGCTCCCAGCCCATGGGGGACTGTGCCCACCCAGACAGGAGTCCCTGGGACACCCACACCTGACTGTGCTCCTGCTTCTCCCATCATCTTTCTGGTTGTATGTTGGGGTCAATTCTCATCCAGGATCTCCAGTGATGGGTCACAACCACAACCCTCCTTGTCTCTGCTGTCCTGTCACAGGGCACTGTCCCCAAATGCCTTCTCAGGGTACACCCACGTTCCTGGCACCACATGGTGGAGATGCCACCTCCACATGGCTGGGTGGGATTTGGGCAGGGGTTCGGGGTGCAGGGTGGTTTCCAGCTGGTTATCAGACCATGATGGACAGCATCTCCCAGCTGTGGTTCCCAGGGAGGCAGGAGACCACAGGGAATATTTTGAGGCTGCTCTGGGGCCTCCTGAGGATGTGACACTGCTGTGTAAATATAAAATATTGAAAATCCAGAGGCAGCCTCCCCAGCAGAGGGTCAGGAAGCTGTGAAGAAGGTGATGTGAACTAATCAGAGCCGACGTAAAGCTGCCGAGACCCAAGTTAAGCCTGCGTGGATTTAGATCCACACTGCAGATAAAGAGGCAGCTCCAGGACTGGTCTCTGGAGCTGGTTCAGATTAACCCGGATTTTCAGCATCATTTCATGCTATTCCAGTCCACAGATCCAGCAGATCTGCCAGTGCTGGACCACAGAGCCCTGGGAACTCCTGAGCTCCCCCAGCCCAGCCCTCCCTGCCTTCCCAGCTGTGCTGTGCTGAGAGCTGGCACTGCTGGCACTGCTCTCCTGGCACGTGGTGCCTCCTTCCCCCTCCTGGCAGAGGCAGGGTGGGTCGGGCAGGTGTAAACCCACCTGCCTTGTCCTTGGAGCTGGAGAAAGGCCAAAGCCAGGGGACGTGTCCTGGTGGTGTCACCCCTTGGCTCACAGAGCTCTCAGCTCCCAACTAATTGGGAGTTCCCCTCCTGCCCAAGTGGATCCAATGCACTCCAGCAGTGTGGAGGAGCCTGGGCCCAGCTCAGCACCAGGGAAAGGGTGACTAATCCACTCTTTCTGCTCAGCTGGGAGCCAGGCTGGGAGCAGGAAAGGGCTGGAGAGTGTCCCAAGGAGAGCCCAAGCTCTCAGCCTCAAGGAAGGGGCAGTCCCCCATCCCCAGACACGGCCCCTGGGGGTGCCTGCAAAGGGCCCCAACAGCCTGGGGCAGCACTTCACAAATGAGTCACATCCCTGCAGCCCTCTGCATCCCAATCCCTGCATCCCTCTGCATCCCAATCCCTGCATCCCTCTGCATCCCAATCCCTGCATCCCTCTGCATCCCAATCCCTGCATCCCTCTGCATCCCAATCCCTGCATCCCTCTGCATCCCAATCCCTGCATCCCTCTGCATCCCAGTCCCTGCATCCCTCTGCATCCCAATCCCTGCAGCCCTCTGCATCCCAATCCCTGCAGCCCTCTGCATCCCAATCCCTGCATCCCTCTGCATCCCAATCCCTGCATCCCAATCCCTGCCATCACCTCTCTGCAGGATCGGCCATGCCCAGGATAACACATCCCAGGATAACACATCCCAGGATAACACAGCCCAGGATAACACAGCCCAGGATAACACAGCCCAGGATAACACAGCCCAGGATAACACATCTCAGGATAACACAGCCCAGGATAACACAGCCCAGGATAACACAGCCCAGGATAACACATCCCCCACGGAGAGGCAAAGCCTGTGGCACTTCCCTGCCAGTGCCCTCCTGGTATCACCAGAGAGCCAAGATCCCAGTGGACAGGTGCCAGTGCCCTCAGCAGGGCTGGAATTCCCCCCAGCCCTGCCCTGCTCCCTTTTGCTGGCACCCCATGGCCTGGCACCTCTGGGGCTCCGGGAGCTGTCACGTCAGGGCTGGAAATGGGGGGGCAGTGTCCCTGATTGGGAGCCTGGCATGAGCTGCCCATCTTATGAATTCCCACCTGGCTCCCAGCTGAGCAGAAAGAGTGGATTAGCCACCCTTTTCCTGGTGCTGAGCTGGCCCCGGGCTCCCCCACACTTCTGGAATGTGTTGGATCCACTTGGGCAGGCAGGGAAGTTCTGATTAGGCAGCAGTGGAACTGAGAGCTGTGGGAGCTGGGGGGTGACACAGCACCCAGGGGGACATGTCCTCTGGCCTTGGCCTTTCTCCAGCTGGGTGTTGGGATCTCTTCATCTCGTGATAAGAATCCAGGGAAACAGCTGGAGCTGTGTCAGGGCAGGCTCAGGTTGGATCTGAGGAAAAGGTTCTTCCCCCAGAGGCTGGTTGGGCACTGCCCAGGCTCCCCAGGGCAGTGGGCACAGCCCCAAGGCTGCCAGAGCTCCAGGAGGGTTTGGACAATGCTCTGAGGGCCAGGGTGGGATTGTTGGGGTGACTGTGCAGGACCAGGAGCTGGACTGGATGATTCTTGTGGGTTCCTTCCAACTCAGGATATTCCATGATTCTATGAGATATGATGTGAGCCTGAAAAGCAAGGTGGGGTGTATGGAGTTTTGAAAGAGGGGGACAGGAGCAGAAAAAGGCTGGAGAGTGTCACAGGAAACAAGAGAGTTCCCACATCCCAAGTGTTTCTGGATGCCAGTGAGGTTGGGCTCCCTTTCCCCTGCATCACTGTGTGGGTGCACCCTGGAGGGTGTCCCCAGCTGCCTCTGAAGGGACCTTCCCCCAAAATGGCCTCAGCTATTGATCTAAATAGTTTCCTAACCTAAGGAAGTCTTGGCCAGCAGCATGGAGCCCCTTGGCCCAAGGACACCCCTGCCAGGGTGATCCTGTGAAGACAAAGGCACTGGGCAAACCCCTCACTGCAGCCCTGCTCTGGGGCTGGGACATGCCCTCTGCACCTCCAGCCCCTTCCTGAGGAGACCCAGAGGAAGGAGACACTCTTACAGCTCGTGGGAAGGGCAGGACAGAAGGCCAGCAAGGTGCAGGGCATGGCACATGGGCATGAGGAGGAGCTGCTGTGGCAGGGAACAAGGGCAAGAGTGACTGGGAGGTGGCAGTGTCCCAGGAATGCTGTGACAGGATGGCTCTTGCTGTGACAGATGACAGGCTACAAAACCACCTTAAAATAGACTCAGGAGGTCTTCATCTCAAAGCCTATTATCTGCTCTGAATGCCAGATTAGTGAGCAAAGCCCTCCTTGGGCTTTGAAAATGCTCTGCTAAGGAGGGATAATCATGTCATTGGGGCCCTCCAGGAGCCACAGGAGGAGCTGGGGACAGCAGTGACCTAAGAGGTGCTTTATGTAAGGGGGATCAGGGTCAGGGGGCATGGCCCTCAGTTCAGAGGTTGCTTTCCATGGCCACCTTCAGCAAGGGTCACCTCTTTCTCCACAGCCTGAGCAGCCAGCACTTTCCAGAGCTGTGTGTGGGCTGGCAGCACCCCTGGCACCTCCCACCCTCCCTCCCAGCTCCACAAAGCCCTGCTGGCTTGGCAGTGCTGAGGCAGGACCCGTCAGGTAAGCCAGGATCAGCAAGGCAGGAATTTCAGCAAAGCTCCACAGCACAACTTTCCTGTGGGCAGGAGAGGCAGAGGGTGAAGTGAACATCATCAACCCCACACAGACCCCCAGGCCTCCCACTGCATCCCAGAGCAGTTCAGGGATGCTCCTGGGGCTGCCTCCTTCCCTCGGCACAGGTCCTGGCAGGGCACCAGCTGCTCCATGCACTGCCTGGCCAGAGCACTTCCACTGTCCCTGCCAGTCGATTATGGAGTCTGTTAGGGGAAGGAGAAAGCAACGTGGCTCCTGTGGCTCCTGGAGCACTCTCCTGCCCCAGCTCCCCCTTGGATTCTCTCCTGCCCCAGCTCCCCCTTGGATTCTCTCCTGCCCCAGTTCCTCCTTGGATTCTTTCCTGCCCCAGCTCCTCCTTGGATTCTTTCCTTCTCCAGCTCCCCCTTGGATTCCCGTGCCAGCCTCAGGCTGAACATGTTGAGCCTGGTGGTGACATCAGCACATTCCCTGAATGCCAGGGAATAGGCAGAGCAGTGACTTGTGGACAGGTGGCTTTATCTCCAGTACAGGAGATCCCTCCAGTCAAAGCACATAAACCACGAGTAAGTTTGAGCTGAGCTTCCACTGGGCCTCACTAAAACCATTACTCACAGCACGCTCCTAATCATGGGATATTCCTGGGCTTTTTGGATTAGGCTCCATGCAGCACTGGGAGCATGTGCTGGGATTTACTAGACGTTTTATGGGTTTCAGAGAGGAAAGGAAGAAGCTTTTGCTCTTTATGGGGCAGCTTTTCTGCTCTGCAGTTTCCTCACGGTGTTTTTACTGCTCGCAATCCCAAACCCCATCAATCCCAAGCGAGCACCGAGGGAGAGGCTTAGGGGCTGGATGGCAGCAGGCAGTGAAAGCAGGCATGAGGCTGCACAGGGCATGGGCAGCAGGAGGCTGGGAATGGGGGTTTGCTGGGATGGGGTGTGGTTGGGGTATAAGGGATTCCCAGCCAGAGACCCCCCGGCACATCTGCATTGCTGTTGTGCTGCTGCCAGAGCCAGCCCAGGGCTCCTCCTATCTTGTGGGTTGTCCCAGCCTAGAGAAAGGTGAGACAGAGTTTGTAGAAAGGATATGGAGACCTGAGCTGGCTCCTCCTGCTGCCCCCAGCCCCACCATACCCAGCTGGGCAAGTCCTGAGCAGCCAGCCCAGCTCTGTGGGCCCTGGCACAGGCAGAGCTGTCAGGAGGGGGGGGTTGCCTGTCCTGTCCTGCTGCCACAGACTGTGCCTGGAGCCTGCTCTGTGTGACAGGGAGAACCCAAAGTCCAACTGCTGACACTCAGGGACATCCCTGGAGAGGTGCTTTGGATGGGAAGTGACTCCACATCAGGGCATTCGGAGGGGAGGGTTATTGCTCTTCATCACCAGTCATTAGTGATTAATTGCATGGACTGCAGGGAAGTCTGGGGACATGGGCAGAGCAAGGGCTCCTCCCCCAGGAGTGAAGCACTGTGCTGTGCTCAATCCCCATCCCCAGGGCTCAGCCCTCAGCTCCATTCCTTGTTTCAGCAGCACGGTGTATTCCCTGTGTCTCCCCCTAACCTTAACCCTGGGCAGCAGATGGTTCCATGCACATCATCACATGTTGCTCCTCAGATCAGATCATTTGCTCCACAGCCTCAATACACATATCTTACAATATTTTGTCACCCTTTATCACTGCAATTTCATTGCTCTCATGGCCTAGTGAATCATTATTGATAGACCCTTAATATCAGAGCCATTCCTCCAGAGGAATGTGTTCTAATGGATGTTCTCCTCACCCCGTGGTACAGCTGCACTCTGATATGGTTCAGGGAGTAGGGCTGGAGCTGGAAAGCTGAGCACATCCCACATGGGGTAGAGGTGACCGTGCAGAGCTGCCCTGTGCTTTTTATCCAGCAGAGTGTGTGATTCCCACAGTGGGAAGCAGGACACAGGAGCTCTCACATGTGGGGATGCCTGACTTCCCACTCCAGCTCCTCACCAGCTCAGCTTTGGCTGGTGGAGGGTTTTCTTTGAAGTGTTTTCATGTTCTGTTTTCCTTTCCAGAGGGTGAACAGAGGAGGTTCAAAGCAGGAGGTTTGCTCTGCAGAGCTTTCCTTTCACACCCTTATTTTCTGGTGCTGCTCTTGAAATACCTGTGCAGGTGCAAAGCACAGCATTGCCCAGCTGAGCTTCCTCGACCTGTTTGGGGCAGCCACGCTCACCTGGGGAGGCACAGGGAGAGGGAGAGCAGCTACAGCCACCTTTCTGACCTGCAGCTTGGAAGTGATGGATGGCCTGGCTGAGAAAAGACCTTTCAGGCACGTGCTGTGCTGGGACAGCACTTCTGTGGACAGGTCCGTGGGGGTGTCCTCTCTGCAGCTGCAGCCCTGGGCACAGAGGGGGTGCAGATGGGCTGCAGGTGAAATTCCTGGCCTGGTTTCAGCTCCGGTCTGAGCTGAGCTCATCCTCCCGCCTGCTCTGCCCTGAGCCCCCGGATCAGGAGACAGGGTGCTGAGCCCTGTCTGTCTGGCAGCTTGTAACGTGTCTGTCACTCTGCCACGGTGACAGCTCGACGGGCTGGATGCACCCGGGGCCTGTCTGCTCCCAGAGCAGGGCTGGGCTGGACTGCAGTGACAGCCACGGACATGGCCGGGGTTGGGAGGCAGGTGGGCCCTGGCAGAGCCTGTGCAGCCTCCCCTGCTCTGGGACCTCCCCGGCCCACTCAGGATTGCTCCTCTTGCAATGCAAACTTGTCTCAGGGCAGAGCAAAGCAGTCACTTGCTTTTGGCATATTTGCACATAAAAAGGTCTCTGAGGTGCTTTGCTCCTTTGTGGGAAGGGACGAAGCCAAAGGTCCCTCCCCGCAGGCCCGAGGGAAAGCTCTGCACCTCTGTGGCACTGGAACGAGGGCTGTGCTGCTCACAGGGTCGTGCTGTGGAGCACAGATCACCGTGGGCAGGAACACGACCCTGTGGAACTTGGCTGTGGTTCCAGGAGCAAAGCGAGCCAAGAAAACTCCCTGAGGGGGAGAGTCAAATGAGCATCTCCTTGGAGCTGAAGGGCAGCTTCGGGAGAGCGGCTGGCTGAGGGTAAACAGGGCTGTGCTCCCTGCCAGCCCCAGGGAGGCCTCGGGGGGCTGCCGGCTGTCCTCAGTGGGTGGGGGTGATTTTCATGGGTGTCCTCAGTGCGTGGGGGTGATTTTCATGGGTGTCCTCAGTGGGTGGGGGTGATTTTCATGGGTGTCCTCAGTGGGTGGGGGGTGATTTTCATGGGTGTCCTCAGTGGGTGGGGGGTGATTTTCATGGGTGTCCTCAGTGCGTGGGGGTGATTTTCACGGGTGTCCTCAGTGGGTGGGGGGTGATTTTCATGGGTGTCCTCAGTGGGTGGGGGTGATTTTCCCGGTGCTCTGTGGCCCCGAGCAGAGGGAGGGGACAAGGACAGGGCAGCACCAGCCCTGCCAGAGCTGCATGGCCCAGGGACGGGCTCTGGGAGAGCTTTGTCACACACAGCACAGACAGGAGGGGAATGAAGAGCCAGAGGCTGACCAAGGCTGAGCTCTGTGATGCTGGGAATGGGAAATGGGTCCTTGAAGGGGTGCTGGGCTGGGCTGGGGAGCTGGGACACAGCACTGGGACTGATCCCTCCAGACCCTGAACGAGAGAAGTGGGCCCAGCACCGAGGCTGACAGGGCTCGAGGAGCATTTGGACAATACTCTGGGGCACAGGGGGTGACTCCTGGGGATGGGCCTGGGCAGGGCCAGGAGCTGGACTTGATGATCCTTGTGGGTCTCTTCCAGCTCAGCATTTTCTGGGATTCTGTGATTTCCCCACGGAGATCAAGGCAGCACAGGCAGCACTGCCAGGGGTGGGTGACGCTCAGGGGGAGGGTATGGCCAGCACCCACCACACACAGCGGACCTGGAGCTCATGGATCCACGTGTGAGATGGGGTGGGAGCTGTAGAATCATCACAGCATCCCAGACTGGTTTGGGTTGGAAGGAACCTTAAGCCCATCTCATTCCACCCCCTGCCATGGGCAGGGACACCTTCCACTAGCCCAGGTTGCTCCAAGCCCTGTCCAAGCTGGCCTTGGACACTTCCACACAAGTGAGCAGTCCAGAGACATCTCAGATCCCCCTCACACCCAGCAGAGGTGAAGATGGGCTCATTGCTCAGCCCTGCAGAGTGAGCAGTGAAGAGACTCACTGAACAACATGGGGGGAAAAAAAAGAGACTCAATTATTCTCCTGCATACAGGCACAAATTAATTAACTGTGTGCCACAGGGGGACATTTCCCACGACCTGCAGAGAGGAGCTTCGGGGAGAAATGGCTGATGATTAATGTTCCTCTGTTTGTGCTGCATCACCAGGAGCTTGGGAAGGGCTGTTGGAGACAGACAAGGCTTTGTACACCTTCAGCCTGGGGAAGACACTGTGCATTTGGGCAAACATTTGCCACTAGTTTTCACCAGAATTTCACACCAACTTCTGATGTCACCAAGGGAGGCACAACCCATGTTTTCATCTGTGGTGAAAGTGCAGAAAGTGTGGCCAGAGCATGGAGAAGTTATTGAGAGAGTCAGAGCTAACCCAGCAACTGCATTTGAGCTCAGGAAGACGTGCCAGCTCCTGTTCTGCAAATAACCTGCCTGGAGATAAATGAGCACCACAGAGGATGAGGGAAGGTGAGAGCTGGGTTAAGCCCCTCACCACTGTGGTTGTGTGGTGGTTTAAAGAGTTGAAAAATCAACACGGCTAATTGATATTTCACAAACCCACAGTGCTAGAATGATAAATGCAAAAAAAAAAAAAAAAAAAAAGAAAGGTTGCTTCTGCTTGTTTTTAAAGGGAATTTCAGGGCAGTTCACTCACCACCAGGCAGCCAGTCAGGAGTCCAGCAGCTTGTGTGATGTGGAATGAACAAAAGGACACTTGTGAATACTCTGCAATAAAAATGAAGTTCATGGTCATGGTAACTTGGTATTAAAAATTTCATATTTAATCATGATGAGCAGCGTCAGCTGAAAGCAAGGATTGCTGGAGGATGGTGTCAGCACTCCCCCCCCCCCCCCCCCCCAGAATGAACACATTCTTTTTTTATTTCAGCTATAAAATGCAAGATTTCAATATTCAGTACTCACCTGGAGACCACCATTGGCTGTGGGGATCTTCCAGAGCATTAGGCAGAGCTCAGGGGAGCAAAGGTCGGGGATGGGTTTTGTACCTGTCACTTTGATAGGAAAAAATCTGTCTCCTCTGCCCAAAACATGGGCTGTGATTGACAGCACTGCTGCTTTGGATGAGACCCTGCAAACAGGTCTGCAGCTGCTGGGAGGGGCTCGTGCAGCACATTCCCACCTCCTGTGCCAGCTCGGGGAGAGCTCCCAGTTAATTTTTTGGATTCTCTATAACGGTTCTGTGAACATAATTTTTAAATTAGAACATCTGAGAGAAAAGAGCAGGTTGTGTTACACTGAGCTCAGCTGAACAGTGTCACCAACAAGGGTGGGATGGCTTTTGCTAACCTCAGAACTGGGTTGGGTGAGAGGGAAAAATGAGCCTTTGGTAAAGGTGCTAGTGAAAACCTCCAGCAGCTGTTCATTCCTGCTTTCCCAGGGTCAGCTTTACACTGCTAGAGAGGTAACTGTGCCCAACCAACCCAGTTTTGCTAGGCAAGGCCTGCCTGAATGCTGCTGTCCTGAGGCAGGGAAGAGTTTATCCACCAGGGATTTAAACAGTGCAAAGTGAAGCCTGGGTATGGACAGGCTGTCTCTGCACACTGGGGGTTGCAGTGAAGTGGGTCTGTAGCAAATAGTGCCCAAACTATATCAAATAGTGCCAAAGTTCCTAACTCTGACTGTGGTGCCAGGCTCTGATCCCTCCTCAGCTCTGCTCAATCACAGAACAGCACCAGCCAAGCGTGTGTTGTCACCTGCTGACACTGGATTTAACAGATATATGGAAACAAGGATTCCTTCCTCGTTGGAAGTTGCTGGCAGAGTCACTGGGGACTTGGGGATGCATAAAGAGCCAGACAAGGCAAAACAAACAGCTCAATCTGCCTCCCAGCCCTGGGAGCTGGTGCAGCTCCGGGAGGGTCCCGCTGTGCTCCCGCCGGGAATGGGATCCCCGTGGCAGGGACTGCCCAGGCCACGGCCCTGGGGCAGCCAGGGGTGGGCTGGTGTGCAATTCCCTGCCTGGGAAAGACACCTTGGAAGCTCAGGTGGCTCCAAGAGCTGTTGTCTCCTGTTGAAATCAGCAGCGAGGGGCTGGTGCCTGCAGAGCATCTCCCGGAGCCTCGGGGAGGGACAGGTCCTTGGAGGTCCTGGTGTCTCTGCACTGGCTGTAGAGAGGACAGGCAGCTTCACCTGTGCCTTTGAAACCTCAGACAGACATCCATGGGAGGGAGGGGAGCCCTCCTCCAAGGGGGATGTGCGGCAGCACGAAGGACTAATTACCCAGGAAATTACAAAGAACCCCAAAACATTCTGATCCAGAAGGACCTGCAAGGATTATCAGTTCAACCCCTGGCCCTGCACAGACACCCCAACAATCCCACCCTGTGCCTGAGAGCCTTGTCCAAACACCCCTGGAGCTCTGGCAGGGTTAGGGAACCTCCTGGGAACCTCCTGCCCCAGCTCAGGTTCTTCAGTCCCATCCAACAAAGTCCCTCCTCTGTGTCCTGCTGGACACTTTCCCCACCTCCTTGACCTCAAACCCTGGTGCCAGGACACTGCTCCAGGCTCAGTGGTGGATGTGGCCTGGGTGATGTCCCTCTGACCTGGAGGAAGTGCTGTGTTAATCCCCAGGGCTTCGGAGCACAGAGCAAAACCAAAGGGAAATATTTCCCAAGGTCCTATGGGAATTAGGAGCCTCTTGGCTTTACCCACAGCCAGCTGTGGGCAGTTGTGAGGCTTCTTTTGGCTGGCTAGTTTATTGACCAAAAAAAAAACAAAAAGGGTAAAAAATAGTTATTTTGCCATGACTGAATCTTTATTCAAAATTCTGTAAAGTAACAGAAAAGCTGAACCATTTTAGTAACAGGAAATTCTAAAAAGTAATGAAGTCTTGATCCCCCATTTTAAATCCTTGAGTTTTCTTTTCAAAATCATTCACATTTGATAAAAAGAAGAGGTAAATAAGCTTACCTGTTCCCAGCACAAGGAGTGTTTGGCCAAGCAGTTTGTCATACCCCCAGTAATTCTTAATTCCTTTTTCAGTTTAACTAATGAAGTGAAGAATCAATTACTCTCACAGCTTCCAATCTGCAAAGATATTAAGGTAATCTGGGGCCAGATTCACAGAAGCATTTTTGTGCCTAGCACTGCAGAGGCACCTGACAGGAAGCACCAAATGTGTCTGCAGGTGTATTTATTGTTCTGCACGTTCCAGACACTCATCAAAAGCCTGTGAGAGTCGTGCTCAGGCAAGGTCAGGACCTTCCAGAACAGGAGGCCTGCACTGAGGAGCTCTGGGAGTCTTGTGCTGGGCCCTGATGTTAATTGTTCCTAACTACAGGCAGAAAAACCCCTTTTGGAAGTGAAAGGGGACCAGCTTGGAGCCAAGCCAGATGAGGGACTGGGCTTCTTGTCCCCTTGGTGCTGAGATCTCTGCTGCTCTTTCCCACACTGGGAGCTGGGATACAGGATGAAAAACACTGAGGGGCTGGAGAATGTCCAGAGGAGGGAATGGAGCTGGAGAAGGGTCTGCAGAGTGAGTCATGTGAGGGAGCTGGGGGGGCTCAGCCTGGAGAAAAGGAGGCTCAGGGGGGACCTTCTGGCTCTGCAACCCCCTGACAGGAGGGGGGAGCCTGGGGGGGGGGGGGGGTTTGGGCTCTGCTCCCAGGGAACAAGGGACAGGAGAAGAGGGAACGGCCTCCAGCTGTGCCGGGGGAGGCTCAGGTTGGATACTGGGGAACATTTCTTCACTGAAAGAGTGGTTACCCATTGGCACAGGCTGCCCAGGACAGGGGTGCACTCCCTGTCCCTGGAAGTGTTCAAAAAATGATCAGACCCTTGGTGATATGGTTTAGTGGCAATGGTTGGACTCGATGGTCTTGGAGGTCTTCTCTGACTTGAGTGATTCTGTGACTCTGTGATTCATTCTCCCTGCTGAGAAGAGCTCAGCTCCTTCCCGGTGCTCACCAGATTTAGGGGAGACTCCGCAGGTTATCCAAACGCTGTGCTGGATGAGCTGGAGCCACTGAGAGGGAAAAACCCTCCTGCCACCTGTGTCCCTGTGTCCCATCCATCTTGTCCTTGTCCCAGGGCAGGGGGCTGGGCTGGGGCCATGTCTCTCCGCAGGGAGCCTGTCAGGGCTTGTCGTGGGCACTGGAAGGTCACTCTGCCCGTGCCCCAGGTGACATCTGGGCCCGTTCCAGCCTCTGGATGAAGCTGTGCAGGGCAGTGATGAGGGATGAGCAGGGATGAGCCTCCAGCCCTGCTGCCTGCCCGTTCCCAGTGGGGGTGATGGATGGCAGAGCGGGGAGTGGAGCTGAGTCAGCTCCCGGGTGACCTTGGCAGGGTCCCCCCGGGCCGTCCCCTCCAGGGCAGATTGATGGAGCTCCCGCCCCCTTCCTCTGCTGCACTTCTGCCAGAGACACTCGTACATCACCCCCACAGCGTGTCTGCAGAGCTGAGGTCACGCTTTCAACAGGCAAGAAATGTTCCCAAATAAATCACAGCCATCCCTGAGCCAGGGCCCTGCCAGGGGAGGGGTGAGGAGCACAGGGAGCTGGAGCTGCTGTGGGGGCACAGTGTGTGCAGACCTCCCGTGGGACACAGTGCCCTCACTAATGGGCTTTCTGCCCTGAGGGTGAGCCCACAGCAGGCAGCAAAGATGCCATTCCCAAGGATTTCTCCAAGCTTCCTATGGAAATGGTTCTCTCCCTGCACTTCTTGCACTGGGGCTCAGCCTCTCTCAGCTGAGGACCCTCTTGTTCCACACACTGAGCATTTTGGGGTGCCCAGAGCAGCACATCCTTCCCTGAGGCTGGAGCAAAAGGTGTCCCAAAATGCCTCCTCTGGGGTGGCCTGGAGCAATGCTCCCAGAGTGGGGCTCAGGATTTGCCCCATGTCCCATTCCCATTTCCATTCCCATGCCAGGTCTGCCCTGCCCTGGGGTATGGCCCATGTCCCCAGAGCTCCAGTTCAGAGAACTCTTGGATGTTTCTGGGGTTTGTTTCTGCAGGAGCTGTGCCAGTGCTGGAGGGCTGAGGGGAGCATCCCCTCTCCCAGCTCCCACCTGCCTGTGCTGCCTGGGGGTTCTGCTGGGGGAGATCAGCACTTCCAGGAACTGGGTGGGGGGGGAGACCCTCCCAGACCCTCTCAGCAGTGATCAGGGCACTTTGCTGCTGCCCTGAGGCACAGATGTGCTGGACAGCTGGAGCACAGACAGCACATCTGGCCCTGCCTGAGCCCCAGCCTTGCTCACGCTCCAGGGCCAGGCAAAGAGACCAGGAGCTTTAAAGAAACTCAGGAAATATGTCTGTGTGTTCTCTGCACTGCAGTTCTACTCCAGGACCTGTGAGAGAACCCTGGGGCTGTGCCAACACAGGCATCTGGGCAACCCTTCCCCTGCTCCACTGTTGCTGGCACAGGGTGTCGTTGGTGATCTGATCCCAATATCTGATGTCTGCCCCATCCCACTGGGAACTGAGGGGGTACAGAGGGAAAGGTGCAGCATGTCGGGGTTTAGAAGTCCATCTTTAGATCTCAAAGGGGCAGGAGGCTGCACTGATGACCTCATTTCATGGGAGGGGACACTGAGGCATGCAGAGGTCAGGGAACTCCCCAGGTGATGAGGCTCCAAAACTCTGGTCCTGCCCTTCCCCCATGAGCCCCAGTGGCTCAGCCCAGAGCTGAGCTTCACTCCTGGCACCTTGGCATGGACATGATGGAGGCTCTCAGGGCTCTTCCAGAGAAGTCTGAAGCTTCATGAAGCCTCAGCCTCCCATTCTTTGGCCACACAGACGTGTTATTTCTGGGTGTTGTAGGATCTGTGCCCCTACACCCTGACTGAGGGAGGGCATCCCCTGCTTCCCCCCAGCCCAGCTCCTCCCTCAGGTGCTGGCCAGGTTGGGTTGCCAGGTCCTGGTTGTTGGTGGCCACCATCCCAAGGCACAGCCCGGGCACACCCGTGGTGTGGTGTCACCAAGCCCTCTGCCCCCTGCCTTGCTGCCCTTGGTGAATCCCAGCTGTCCCTGGCAGGCAGGGCACAGAGCTGCCCCGGGGGCAGTGGGAGCCCTTGCTGCTGGGTGTGTTGCCCTGGAGCTCGTGCCCAGGACAGCTCCTGCCCCTCGTCCCAGCCTTGGGGATCAGCTGCCAGGACTCATCCAGCACTCTCAGCATCCCGGGCAGGGTGGCCATCCCTGACCCCAGTACCTGACCCTCCTTCTCCAGAGATTGCCCCTCTGTCCCCAGCAGTGCCTCTCAGAGCTCAGGGGATGTGCAGTGACTCCCCCAGGGCTCTGCAGCCCCTCACAGACACCTTTGTGCTCAAGGTCCTGCCCCGGGACATCCCCTGTCCCCTCCACACCCTCCTCCCAGTGCCCATGGACACAGGGGCCTCATCCTGCTCTCCCAAATGACATCTTTGCTCCAGACAAAGGTCACAACGGGAACCTCCCAGAGCAGAGACCCTTCACCAGGGGAGCAGCTGCAGAGGGGAGGTGGGGGCTGCCATGAGCTGGGTGCACAGTCCAGCCTCAGAGCATGCTGTATCCCACTGGGAACTGCCTCTGGCTTTTCCCAGGGTGTCCCATCTTCCTGGCATTTCGATGTTGTCAGTCTGCTGCCAGCCAGGCTACTGAGTCCAGGGAGAACTGGATTTTCTGTAATGAGTAGCCACATTCTGGTCCTTCTGATGGTTGCAAATAGAGACTGGGATTGTGCCAAAACCTTTGAACCAGAAAACAAAAGTTGGCCTTGAGCTTTGGAAGCTCTGTCACCTTTTCCAGTCATCTCAGAGCTGGAGCTGATGGGTTCTCTCAGTCTGTCCCCAGCATCACTGTGGGTCCCAGTCTATGTGGGACTTCTAAACATGTAGTTTAGGAGTGCTGAGGTTTCATTTCGCTGCTTGCAAGAGACACAGTGGGAAAGAATTCCCAAGTCATGCTCTAAGCTTCAGTGGCTGGACTGGCTGGTCTCCAGTGACCGTGATGGGAACAGGGACACCCAGCCCAGCTCCTGCCATCTCCCGGGAAGGTCACAACAGCCACATGTGCTGAACTCAGTGGCAAGGGTGGTACAGGGGGAAACTGTCACCAGAACTACAAGAGAATGCACAGGATCTCTCATGTGATAGTTTGGAATTCAACTCCAATTCAGGAATCCTGAAAAAGCAAGTGACAAGGGGAGCAAGTGACAGGGGGAGCACGAAAAGCTGCAGGGCCAAACTTGCCCAGCCTGAACTTGAGCTGCACACAAACCCAGGCCAGCCAGGACATGCTGAGGAGAGACGGGTGCACAGCAACTCCTGTGCCTGGAGCTCTTCAGAGAAGGAAGAAAGGTCACTCAGGAGGAGGAACAGCCCTTGCTGCTCTTGAAAACCATCTCTGAACCTCTGTCAGGGCAGTGACTAAGTGCTGAGCTGGAGCTGCAAGTTTTCCTGCTTGGCTGCCATTGCAGTGCTCTGGGGGAGCCTCAGAGTCCCCCCAAACCAGGAGGTTGTCCCTTTTCCCAGGGAGAGGAGCACCAGGCTCGTCATCATCCCCCCAGGAGAGGACCCCGGTGCCACAGGGTCATGTGATGGTGCATCACCCTGAGCTATTTCTCTGTGAGGAGAAAAAGGGGAGACACTTGATGAGCTTTTTCCAGGAAAAAGCAGGAATGAAGCAGGGAATGTGTCCTTCAGGAGGCTGTTCAGTGCTGTGCAGGAGCAGGAACACCCAGCTGGCTGCATGGCCCTGAGGTGTTATCACAGTGGGA
This sequence comes from Pseudopipra pipra, assembly GCF_036250125.1. Taxonomy (NCBI): domain Eukaryota; kingdom Metazoa; phylum Chordata; class Aves; order Passeriformes; family Pipridae; genus Pseudopipra; species Pseudopipra pipra. Next base: position 6,190,315 of record NC_087572.1, on the reverse strand, counting down.
AAGGTAAGACTGGAAGGAATCTGCTCTAGGTAAGACTGAAATTGTTTTTCCAGTGCCTACAGATTGTATTTTCTCATTTGTGACATAAGAAAAAAACCCCTTCCTCCCTTCTCTCCCAGAGTCTCCACGAGGATTCATTCCTTTAGTTGAGTTCCTTTAGTACTTTGCTGATCCTCGTGGGCCCCTTCCAACTCCGGGTATTCTGTGCTTCCATGACTTATGCTGGAGTAAGAACATGCCAAGTGCTGTGTAGACACCAACTGCCTCCTGGCTCCTGGGGGGCCTTTCCAGGATGCTGCTGTGCCCAGTGCCCTGGATGTGGCCCCACGAGGACAGCCCAGGTGTGGCACAGCACAGACCCCCCCGGGCTCAGGGAGTGTGGCTGGGGAGCAGCAGGGATGTGCTTTCCAATGCCAGGACATTTCTGCTCCTAAAGGAGCACCGAGTCCGAGTGGGGCGGGGGAAGGGAAGGGTCTCCCCCACCCTGTGAATGGTTTGGATCTGGGTCTTTGAGAGGGTGTGACTGGCATTCAGCTCATTTCCAGTATCTGCGTCCAAGGGGGTTGTTCCCAAATCCCCGGGTGCTCTGGGGTTGTTTTCCTGCTCCCACCCAGAGCTGCGGTGCCAGGGTGCCCACTGAGCTGTGCCCGGGCACCGTGCCAGCCTCGCAGGGAGCTGCTCCATGGACAAACAGGGCAGGGCCGTCCCTGGGGACAGGGAGGCTGCCGAGGAGCTGCCGACTGCTGCCTCCCTGCGCGGGACACCGGACACAGCATTCCCGGGAGCCACATCCCGGCCTGGCCCTGCTCCTCCCCAGGGCCAGTCAGCCCTGGGCACAACCAGCGTGTCCACGGGCTGCCACCACCCTCTGCTGGGGACAGCGACCGGAGAGCGACCGGGATGGAGCGGGACGGGCATGGAGCGGGAGGGGATGGAGCAGGAGGGGATGGAGCAGGAGGGGATGGAGAGGGAGGAGGATGGAGCAGGAAGGGGATGGAGCAGGAGGGAGATGGAGCAGGAGGGGGATGGAGCAGGAGGGAGATGGAGCAGGAGGGGGATGGAGCAGGAGGGAGATGGAGCAGGAGGGGGATGGAGCAGGAGGGAGATGGAGCAGGAGGGGGATGGAGCAGGAGGGAGATGGAGCAGGAGGGGGATGGAGCAGGAGGGAGATGGAGCAGGAGGAGATGGAGCAGGATGGGGATGGAGCAGGAGGAGATGGAGCAGGATGGGGATGGAGCAGGATGGGGATGGAGCAGGAGGGAGATGGAGCAGCATGGGGATGGAGCAGGAGGGGGATGGAGCAGGATGGGGATGGAGCAGGATGGGGATGGAGCAGGAGGAGATGGAGCAGGATGGGGATGGATCAGGGTGCCCCCGTGGCATTGCAATCCCATGCCCAGAGCCCGGCTCAGACAGGCCGGATCCTGGCATTCCCTGAGCCAGCAAAGCCGGGCTCTGGCACATCCCCAGGGAGCACTCCCGGCTCTCTGCCCTCCCCACCCTCGACAGCGTCTCCACAAAAAGCAGGGAGCAGATGTGACAAACACGCCGCCCGCACGATCTCTCCCACACGCCCCGAGCCCGGGCTCTGCCTGCTGAGACCCTTCACAGCCCATTAGGCAATTCCGGGCCGGGAACACGCGTCGCTCTCCAGGCGCTGCGGGAGGCGCGGCCCCCCCGGTCCCCCCCGGCACTCCCGGCTCGTTATCCCGGCTGGCACGGCTCGATGGCCCGGGGGTCACCTGGCCACGGCACGGGGAAGGGGGGAGCGGGCACTGTGTGGAGAAAGGCCGGGCTTCCCCCAGCCTCCCAGGGAGGGGGAACATCCCCGACCCGCACGGAGGAGCCTCTCCACGCTGCCCCATCTCCCGGGCCGAGGCGGTGGCGGCTGACCCGGGATGGGCTCTCCAGAGGGTCTGTCCTCGGGGGGCACCCCCGGGGCCACATCCCATCCTCCGGAATTTCAACCAGTCGGAGCAGGGGTTTGAAGTTGGTTCAGTGAGACGCTGTGTCTCAGACCTTCTCTCAGGGCCTTATTAAAATGCAGACTGCAAATTCAGATACTGTAAACAAGGTCACTGGAGAATGAAGATCAACAGAGTGCAAGCACAAGGAATGCAGAGCATTAATATTCTGATGTGTGAGCCCGTCCTAAATATTTTATCAGGCTAAGCTTTTTTGTGTTGAGGCATCCTTCCCCTGCCTTCCTCCTCCTCTCCTGCCTGCTTCACGTCCTTTTCTCTTGCGTTCACAAAAAGCACTTTGTGTTTCGGCTGAGCCTTGAAATGTATGCAAACCTTCCTCTCCCCCCTCCAAGAAAACCCTCGCCCTCTTCCAGGCGGAGGGGGAGAGATTTCCTAACGGGGTTTCTTTTGTTTCTGTCAACATCTCACTTAGGCAGCGGGCTCGGAGACTTATTGAGCGCTGCCAGGGTCTTATCACCCACGGCTGCTCCCCCTCCTCCGCAGGAATGCAGGGATTCCCTCCCACCTCCAGCCGCTCTGCAAACCCGCACCAGCCCCGGAACTGCACCGGGCATCGTCCTGCCATTGGGGCATCGTCCAGGGCATGTGTGTCCCGGGATTGTGGCATCATCCCAGGGATATGCCATCGTCCTGGGGATGTGCCACCATACTGGCCACGTGCAATCATCCTGGGGATGTGCCACCATCCTGGCCATGTGCCATCATCCTGGGAATGTGCCACTGTCCCAGGGATGTGCCATTGTCCCTGGGATGTGCCACAGTCCTAGGGATGTGCCACCATCCTGGCCATGTGCCATGGTCCTGACGGTGTGCCATTGTCCTGGGTATGTGCCACCGTCCCGGGGATGTGCCACTGTCCCAAGGATGTGCCATTGTCCTGGGGGTGTCCCAGGGATGTGCCACCATCCTGGGGATGTGCCATGGTCCTGGCTGCTGCTCCTGAGCTGTCTCCCAGTGGGTGGTTCTGCTCAGGGGAATGATCCCGGGGTTGCTGCCCTGGGGTGGGAGCAGCCAGCCCTGGGGCATTGGAGCAGCCAGCCCTGGGGCATTGGAGCAGCCAGCCCTGGGGCATTGGAGCAGCCAGCCCTGGGGCATTGGCTTTTGCTCTGAGAGTGGCTGAGAAGCCCTTTGTGAGTGACAAATGAGCTGCAGTGCAGACCAGCCCCAGCTGGGGGGAAAAGGGGCTTCCCGACCCCAGGAATGTGTTCCTGTGCCCTGCAGGGTAAGACTGGATTGTCCTTATCAAGATGCTCCCTGGCCCAGCTGAGCTGCCTCACACGGTGCTGGGGCATCTGTGCCTTTAGAAACCCATCCTGGTTTGATTTTCTTGCAGTTTGATTTCGGGTCACACAGTCCTGGAAGGATCCAGAGCATCACCAATTCCCAAAATGGTATTTTTTCCCTGTTACTTCAGGTCAGGCTGAGAAATTTGGCCCCTGTTATCAAACCCCCCTCCTGGAGTCACTGCATGACACGGGCAAATGGTGCTCCAGGGAGGGCTCCTGGGGCTCTGCTGGCCCAGGGGGAGCAGTTTTCTGGATATTCCACTCAAATGGGACCCAGAGATTCAGGGACATGTTTGCTGATCCTGAAATTTCCCAGTATTTATCCACATTTCCACCTGGTGGTTGCACACTTTCCTTTGTGCTACCCACTAACCCCAAATCTATCTGGGTTGTAAGACTCCAGTCATCCCATTAACAGTAATTTCCACGAAGTGGAGTGGCCAACCACACATTCCAAGTAATAAATAGCAGAGGATTGAAGGGAACAGTTTGGGAATAGTCAATTGAATGGGAATTATTCATGCAAACTGTAACACAGGCTCTTGCAAACAGCAAATGCACTCCAGAAAATGAGGGCATTTATGTAATGACATCTCATTAAAAAAATAATCATAAGAAATTGATTATTAATAAAATATTGAGAGATAATTAACATTTTTTTTTCTCAGCAGAAGATTCCAGAAAAGGGGCTACTTCTCCTTTTCAACTCCAACTCTGGCTTCCAAAGGACTTAAAAGAATCTCATGCATTAACCAGAGAAATCTGGCCTAAAATGAACATTTAAAAATGCAACATGAATTAATGGGTGAGCTTTTTAGCAGGTGAGATGTTGGAATCTATACAAATTGACATTTTTTGATCATAAATAATAGTCCAGATCTGAAACTGCTGTACAATTAGCAGACCTTGGACCTGCAACCATTTTGCAATTGTGTGGAGTGGATTTGATTTCCTGTTTTTTAAGCTCTGATGTTAAAAGCAGCAGCACTATTGCCCAGCTCCCAGCAGGAAAAGGGGCAGGGAGGAGTGGATTGGATGGAGGCATCATTTGGCACCTTCCCCATGGCATGGAGAGGGTTTCACTGACCCCCAAGAGCTCAGCCCTGGCAGGGAGGGCTGGGGGGGTCACCTGGGAGCCCCTGGGTGGGCACAGACAGACAGCAGGGACAGGGCAGGGAACCAGTGCCCATGTTCTCCCTGACACTGGAGCCCTTCTGACGAGGGTGGAGGGACCAACAGTCAGACAGAAGGGCAGGTGAGGCCCCAGATCCTCCTGCAGAGCGTTGGGCTGATAAAATTGAGCATCACATCTCTGGTCCCACACTGCAGACACAGACACAGAGCCCACATCCACGGGCCCAGGGCAAGGGGATGGAGAAATCCTGGAATCACTGAGGGGTTTGGGTGGGAAGGGACAAATCATCAGCCTGCGTGGGCATGTGGGCAAGTGAACACATGGATGTCATGGAGTCATGGGATCCCAGAATGGCTGGGTGGGAAGGGACCTCAGAGCTCATCCAGTCCCACCCCCTGCCATGGGCAGGGACACCTCCCACTAGCCCAGGTTGCTCCAAGCCCCATCCAACCTGGCCTTGGACACCTCCAGGGATTCCAGGGGCAGCCACAGCTTCTCTGGGCAACCTGGGCCAGGGCCTCACCTCCCTCACAGCCAACAATTCCTTCCCAATATCCCATCTGTCCCTGCCCTCTGGCAGTGGGAAGCCATTCCCTGTGTCCTGTCCCTCCATCCCTTGTCCCCAGTCCCTCTCCAGCTCTCCTGGAGCCCCTTTAGGCCCTGCCAGGGGCTGTCAGCTCTCCCTGGAGCTTTCTCTTCTTCAGGGGAACCCCCCCAGCTCTCCCAGCCTGGCTCCAGAGCAGAGGGGCTCCAGCCCTGGAGCATCTCCGGGGCCTCCTCTGGACTCTCTCCAGCAGCTCCACGTCCCTGTGCTGTTGTTCCCAGGGCTGGGGCAGCTCTGCAGGGGGATCTTACCTGAGGGGGCAGAGGGGCAGAATCCCCCCCTCCCTGCTGCCCACGCTGTGGGATCAGCCCAGGGGGGTTTCTGGGCTGCAGGCAGACCCTGCTGGCAGGATTTGAGCTGCTGCCAATGCCCCGGGGCTGCCCAGCAGGAGGGGCTGGGCTGTCTCAGGCCAGTTTGGCTCCCAAGAGCTCAGGTGCCTCCCCCCAGGCCAGGCTGGTTCAGTGCTCGGCTGCTGCCGAGGATCTTGGCAGCACCAGGATGCAGGAAAGCCCTGCCATGTTTCCCCTCAGCTCTTGGCACAGCCCTCTGGAAAAGCCCAGGCACGTCCCTCCTCCCTCGGTGCCTGCGTGTGCTCAGCCCTCCAGGCCAGCCAGGGGCACCCCGGGGAATGAAGACATTTATCCTGCACATTGACTGGCCTGTGCTCTCTTTCCCTTTTGAAATACAGCAGCTTATTGATTTATATTTAAAAGGGATGAATGCAGCATATATCAGTATATTAGACACACTGCACACAAACAGAAAGGGCACCACTGCCTTCCCTCCTGAGCAATCCATCACCTGCCACAGCTCTGCCAGGGACACAGCCCAGCACAGCGAGGGGCACAGGGGACCCCCCCTCGTGCAGCCTCCCTGAGCACATTCCCTGGCAGGGAGGAGGAGTGACATGGAAGCACCATGTCCAAACCCCACGTGCTTCTGGTTTGGTGCTCTCTGCAAAGGGCCTCTGGAACGCAGGGAAGAGCTGCCACCCAGGCCTGGCACAGGAGACCAGCTGGCCTGAGGTCACACTGCAAGGCTGAAGGAAGCAAAGATCTGAACTTTGAAGGTTGTGGACTCCCCACGCCTGGAAGTGAGCTGGCACTTTGTCTTGTTCAGCTCAAATGCAGTTGCTGGGTTGGCTCTGACTCTCAAAAACTTCTCCATGCTCTGGCCACACTTTCTGCTCTTTCACCACAGATGAAAACATGGGTTGTGCCACCCTTGGTGACATCAAAAATTGTGAAATTCTGGTGAAAAGTAGGGCAGGGAAGGGCAGGGGAGGAAGGGGAGGGAAGGGAAGGGCATCAACAGCCACGCTGGGAGGAAGAGACCCTGAGAAGGCAATTCTCCATCTCCCAGGCATGGCAGGGAATGAAAGCAAGCAAAGCCCCAGAGCTCCTCGGGTGTCAGAGGCAAAGGGAACTTCCTCAGCCCCCCTGACAGAGCAGGAGCTCCCCCCTGTAGCAGCACACACCCCGTTCCTCTTCCTGTCCCTTTGCTGCAGGACACAAAGCCCTACAAGCAGCTTTTCCTCTCTCAGGGACAAGGGCTGCTGCTTCCTCCAGGCTGGGTCCTGGCAGAGCATCCTCCCCACCACACTCACACACAGCACCAAGCTGGGGATGAAGCCCCTCTCCTCACCCAGAGAGAGGGAGGGATTTCAGGCACAGGGGTTTCAGGTCCCAAAGGGAAATTCCAGCGTCTCCTGTGCCTCAGGAGTGTTTCTGCTGGCCCTGCCTGTGCTGGGTTTCCATGTGCAGCATGAGCAGGGCAGTTCATCTCTCACATTTGCCAGCACAGGAACGACATGGGGGCCATGGGAACGTGTTCTGTGTATCCCAGGAGATCTGAGGGCAGGAACAATCCAGAGGGAGGGCAGGGAAGGGCAGCACAGGGAGGAGAAGAGGCGTAGCCACGCCATGCTCACTGAGCACCTGATATCTGAGTCAAATCCCCGCTGCTGCCTCCATCCAGGGGAGCGTGGCCATGCTGGAGCATCCCCTGAGATATGATCTACACCTGTGATTATCCTGCCTCGCAATTCCCTGTCCCTGCGCTGCCCTGAGCCGGCTCTGCAAGTGGCAGCGTTATTTATCTGGCAATAAAGGGCCTTCTGTTTGCAGAATGAGGGTTCAGCTGGGAAATAATGGGCAGTTTGGGCTCAGCTGGAGCTGTGCCCGGAGGTGAAATGCGGTTGGGAAAGGGCTCTGTCCTCCCAGCTGCACGAGACGTCCCCCTGACCTTCCCAGGGCAGCCACCCAAGGGCAGCCAGGGAGGGGAGATGCAGCCACACAGCAGGAGAGTCCCAGGGAGCCCAGAGTGGTCCCTGTGTCCTTTGTTTCTCCCCATGGCTGACAGGGATGAAGAGCAGAGACACTGAGCTGTGCTCTGGGGGGACCAGGGACAGCAGCCAGGGAACGGCTGGAGCTGTGTCAGGGCAGGCTCAGGGTGGATCTCAGGCAAAGGTTCTTCCCCCAGAGGCTGGTTGGGCACTGCCCAGGCTCCCCAGGGCAGTGGGCACAGCCCCAAGGCTGCCAGAGCTGCAGGAGGGTTTGGCTGATCCTCTGGGGCACAGGGGGTGACTCTTGGGGCTGGGCCTGTGCAGGGCTGGGGGTTGGACTGGATGGTCCTTGTGTGTCCCTTCCAGCTCAGCACATCCTGGGATTCTGTGACTCTGTGACTGTAACACCCATGCCCAGGAAGGGTTAAGAGGACTTGGTCCCCCTGCACATCTCTGCTCCTGCTGCCCACCCTCCTGCCCCAGGTCATGCACCCCAATGACACCCCCAGTGTCAGCTCCTCTCCTGTGCTGGAGTATCAGATCCTGCCCCTCCTGTTCCATCCTGCAATGAGGACCTTGCAGGGAGGCTGGGGAGACTCCCCACTGAGGAGTTCCCAGTGTCCATGGGGTGCTTCCTCCTCATTCCCTGGGCCTTATCCCTGGGAAAGGAGGGGTTAATAAACCTGTGTGAGGGGCAAAGAGCAACTCCTCCACCAGTGTCCATCTGGAAGGGGAGCAGCAATAGAAGGAAGGGGTGCAAGGTCCCTCAATCATCAGGGAGAGAAGATGGACCGTGTCAGCCCTGCTGGGAATGTCTGGGAGCCTTGGTCCCCCCAGGGGACACCAGAGGCAGTTGGCAGCTGCCTCGTGCCCAGACAGCTCCAGTCTGGCTCTCAGCTGTGTGGCATTTGTGAGAGCCCAGCCTGAGCAGGAGGAGTGACAACAGCAACCCCATTTACAGTGTGCTCTGGGATCAGTCTGTGCTGGATGCTGAGGATGCTGCAGGGAAACCAGGCACAGAAATATTATCGTTGCCATCATCATTATTATCATTATCAGTATTCCCCTGGTGGTGGCTGTACAGCAAACCCAGCCAGAGCTGCTCTGGTGGCATTTCCCTCCACCCACCCCAACTCCCCATTGCTTTGACTAGACAGAAATTGCCCTCAAGAACATCTCCAGTTTCTGAATGTTGATTTCTGTTTAGTTAATTAAATGGTTTTAGTTCTAGTTTTCAGCTTTCTGCACTCTCAGTGCTAAAAGCCAGTCAGTTGTAAGAGAATAAAATGATGTTCTCCCAAAATTCTTCAAGAAGGATGGAGAGAGACTATTTACAAGGGCATGTGGTGACAGGCCAAGGAGAAGGGCTTCCCACTGGCACAGAGTAAGTCTGGAGTCAATATTAAGGAGAAATTGTTCCCTGTGAGGGTGAGGAGGCCCTGCCACAGGTTGCCCAGAGAAGCTGTGGCTGCCCCTGGAATCCCTGGAAGTGTCCAAGGCCAGGTTGGACGGGGCTTGGAGCAACCTGGAATAGTGGAAGGTGTCCCTGCCCATGGCAGGGTCTTCAAGGTCCTTTCCAACCCAAACCACTCTGTGATTCCGTGAATTCTCAGGAAGGAAACTGAAGTTTTCAGTAGGTCTGTAGCCACAGAGACTGACCTGTGCCCCCTGCACCCACTGCCACTCTGTGGGGAAAGGGGCAGCCTGGCCCCAAATCCCCACTCACTGTCACTTTTGGTGTCACCTCCCCTCCAGACAGCAAGGGTGATAATCACCTCCCCTGGCATGGGGAGGGTTAATTAGCCAGTGTTTGTTCAGAGCTGTGAATAGGTAAAATGCTGTCTAAGTGCAGAGCATTATGATTAATAACATCCAGGCTGCTAAAGCAAAGTGCTTAGAAGGATTCCGAAAGGATTATTCATTTATATGAATACAGAGGATATCTACAGTTACATTAAATGGGATAAAAATCTGCAGGGGACCTAAACCCTCACGCTTCAGGACATAAACCAGCCATTAGCTGCCTGGGCTGGGGAGGAAGATCTCTCAGAACACTTTAGCATCGTGTCACAGTGCTCAGCGGGGGCCCCTCATCTTCCCTGCCAGCAGCCAGGACCTGCTCCTCAGCCCGGCCCTGTGGAGAGGAGGCCAAGTCTGTGTCCTTCTGGCAGCTCACACTCACAGAATCACAGAATAGCCTGAGCTGGAAGGACCCACAGGGACCATCCAGTCCAACTCCTGCCCTGCACAGACACCCCAACAATCCCTCAGAGCATTGTCCAAACCCTCCTGGAACTCTGGCAGCCTTGGGGCTGACACCAACAATGTTGTGACCACAGATTCTAGTCCAGAGATATATATTCTATCCAGAGATATATATTCTAACCAGAGATATATATTCTATCCAGAGATATATATTCTATTCGGAGATGCATTTCCTGCTCCCCTGCCCATGCTGCCTTGTGCCACCACTCCCTGCTGCCTCACTTGTGTCCTGGAGCACCTTGGTGAGCACCCAGCCCTGCTCTGCTCCAGACCCCTCAGTCAGGGCAGTGGGACCAGCGTGGCACCAAGACAGGTGACACTGGGCTCACCACGTCATGCTCCTCTGTTAAAACTGAGGACAGGAGGGAGCCTGGGTGGTGGCACGTGGTGCTGGGAGCAGAAGAGGTGAAGGGGGTGAGCCCAGACAAGGAGGGTTCTCTTGGCTGGTTGCACCCTTGGCAGGCTCTGCCCATGCTGGTGTCCATGGGCAGGCTCAGGGCTGCACCCACACAGCCCACACACCTTCCAGGCTGGGCCTGGCTGGTGTCACCTCCCCAGGGCAGGGGCTGAGCAGAGCCTGCTCCCAGAGCACAGGACAAGTCTGGTCTCTGCTGAGCACTTCTGCCATCTGCCCCTTGGAGCAAGACTTCGTGTCACAGGGGCTCAGCAGCCAGAAAGGGAGGTGGAAAGACCTGTAAATTGAGGAGACCTCTTAGAGCTCTGTTGGTTCTGACTTCCCCCAGCATCTCTAAAGAAACACTGTTCTCACAGTGTGTGTCTGCTCAAATTTCTGCACCACCGATTTCTGTGTTTTGTTGCTCAAACAGGAGAATCTTGAGCAGTTTTGCCCCCACCTGCAGCAGCTGATTTTTCAATGTTCCTTCATATTTTGTTGTAGGTTTGTTTTTTTTTTTATTCGTTGTTGTTGGGGCAAAAAAAAAAGCTGAAGGTGCAAATGTATCACAAAGTATTGCAGGGATATTTGGCTGTGTGGTATTTTTAGTCACCCCAGTAAGAAGAATACACCCCAGATTTGATCTTGGACAGTGATGAGAAGATAAGGATTGCAAGAAATTAAACTCAGAAATGCAGAAAATCATAATGCAGGAAATTAAAAGGCAGTAAATTCGGAACCAATACAAGGTTTTATGCAGCGTGTGGTTCAAGCTGCAGAGCTCATTGCCATGAGATATTAAAACAGGTTGGATGTGCATATGAACACCATCAGCTGCAGTTACTGTGAGCACAGTAAACATTAAGCACTTTAACCCTCTTCCTGCACAGCACAGGCTGACTCTGCTCGTGCTGGTGGTGACCAAAGAGCTTCTTCAAGAGGAGCAAAGGGTGCTGGTGACTGCCCCGGTGTCAGGGGTTGTGACACCCTCTGGCTGTGCTGTCCCTGTGTCTCTGCTGGGGCCTCTGGGAGGATCCCAGAGGAGCTCCCTGGCTCTGCAGGATCCTGGGGAAAGGGCCAAGGCAATGGTAGGATGGGCTGAAGAGCTGCAGCTTTTGGGTTGAACAGTCTGGAACAGGGTCCTCTGGGACTCGTCTGGCTCAGACACTGCCCAGGTTTGGCTGCAGCATCTCTGGTCTGCAGCAGGAACCCTCTGCAGCCCTAAAGGTCTCCCACTGCAGGAAGAACTGACCCCATGCCTCAGCCCCCAGTGCCAGAGCCAGGGATATTCTGGGATGTTTTCCTCAGCCCCCAGGCCCCTGCCCGTGGCTCAGTGCATCCCTCAGCACCAGGGGCTGGGATATGACCCTGCAGACCAGGGTGGACTGTGAGCCCCTCCTCAGCTAGCTGGGGGGGCTGCCCAAGCAGCATTTCCCCCCCATTTTGCAGGTGAAAGTGCTCAACAGAAACATGTGGTTTGCTCGGGGTGGGTGCTCCAGCCTGGAGGTCCCCCGGAGAGGGAGGTGACAGGGACGCCCAGGCACTTCCCTCCCTCTGTGCTCATTACACGAACTGAGGCCCCTTCCTTCACTGACAAAGAGCCAAACCCAATTTGTGTCATCCCCTAATGTGCTCTCTAATATGTTACATTGGATCCAATTAGGTAATGGCAGCCCCAGCAGCAGAAGGGAGGGGGGGCTCAGCCTTCATCCCGCTCCGGGCTCTGCTGTGACACCGATCCTAATGAGCACCAGGCACGGGGGTGTCCCCCCGAGCCGCTCTTTGTGATGCTGCCGCCGTTCGGGGCTGGTTAATGTGCACTTAACACCAAGTGCTACCTGAAAAAGCCACTCGGCGAGCGGGGCCGTGTAATTTATGCCTCCGAATGGGATCCTCCACGGGCATCACAGCGGCGCACCCGGGGAGGACTCGCTGCGCGCCGGAGAAGAAAGGAAGGCTTGAAGTGAAGATTTAAAGAAGGAGATGGAGCATCTACAAAGCAGGGGAACACACGCCCTCCAGCTGTGGAAGGAGGCAGAAGGGAGAGCGAGATAAAAGGGGAGCTTTGATCTTCCTCGATCCATCGGGCTTCGATCAGCGTGTCCCGCTGTGCCGGGGCTGCCCGGGGGCTGGTTGTCGCTGCCGAGCTGCCGAGCTGGATGGCAGCAAAGGCACGTTCAGCCCTCCCCCGGCCTGTCCCCGGGCTGGGCTCCCTCTGCTCAGCCGGGCACTGCCCCGTTCGGGACCCCCGGGGGTTCTGCTGCTGCTCCCCCCGCTGTGCCCGAGCCTTGCTGCAAGGGGGGACAGCAACAGCTTCCTCTTTATTGGGCTAAAAGCACTTCTATCCACTCCCTTTCCCAGCTGTATCCTGCTGCAGGATCCACAGGAGTTCAAGGCCATGGGAGAAGCCAAACTTACCCCGGATCCCGGGGCTGCTTCTGCTGGAGTTTGAGGACAGACACAGAGTGCACCAGGAGCGATGGAATGGTGGGTTTGGGCATTGCTCAAACAGCCCAGAAAACCTCCCACACCTGTTCAGGTGCCCAGTGTGACACAAACACTCAGGCACAGGGTCCTACTCCTGCAGTATGTGAGGAGCTCAGGGCAAAATGTAACCCCTGACATTTCAGGAAGAGAGCCAGAGCTCCCATTCCCACAGCCCCTGCCCCAGGATGCTCGGGGCACTGGCAGGTCCATTTGGAACTGCAAAGTGTCCTTGGTGGTGAAGAGTGTGGGCTCCCCTTTGAGCAGTGGGGGTGTCCCACCCTCCAGAAACAATTGGGAACCTTCAAGGCCAGTGGAGGCCCCACTGCTGAGGTGTCAGAAGCACAACAGCAGGTGGCTGAAGGGGGTTTGCAGTTCCTTTCCAATGTTTTTGCTGCCCTGCAGTGAGACAGGCTCTGTCCACCCCGGGGAACCAAGGGGGGCATGTTCCCACACAGCAGGGACCTGGAGCACAGAGCCCTCAGGAGGAGAGGTTCTCACCCCCATTAGGTACCTGACTTAATCAAGGCAAGTCCATGCTGATCAATAAGACCCTTTTGTGTATGTTGGTCATTTACCACGTTCCCCAGGGTAGTGGGCACAGCCCCAAGGCTGCCAGAGCTCCAGGAGGGTTTGGACACTGCTCTCAGCACACGTGGGATTGTTGGGGTGCCCTGTGCAGGGCCAGGCGTTGGACTGGATGATCCTGGTGGGTCTCTTCCACCTCAGAATGTTCTACAGTTCTATGATTTCTTTTACTGCACACCAGGAAAAGAAGACTGGGATTCTGCCTGTCCATCCCACTCACTCCTGGCCCTGTGCCCCAGCTTTCTCTGCAGCCCCTCTGTCCTCCCGCCTGGCACAGAGTCCCTGCTCGGTGTCACTGCCAGAGCAGCTCAGTCACACTCACAAATCCTCTTTGCAATTTCATTCATTTCAAAGCTCCCTGTTCCAGCTCCAGCCTTTAATCCCACACTCCATAAATCAATCACCAAGGCAGCTGGGGAGCAGCCCTGCTGTGCCAGGGCAGAGCTGGGCAGCTCATGCCAGGGGATGTGGGGCTGGTGCCACAAGGTGCCCCTTGGGGAAGCCAAGAGACAGTGGCAGGAACTTCGGGGGAGAAAGAAGGATGAATCTCAGGCAAAGGTTCTTCCCCCAGAGGCTGGTTGGGCACTGCCCAGGCTCCCCAGGGCAGTGGGCACAGCCCCAAGGCTGCCAGAGCTGCAGGAGGGTTTGGACAACGCTCTGAGGGCCAGGGTGGGATTGTTGGGGTGTCTGTGCAGGGCCAGGGGTTGGACTCGATCCTTGTGGGTCCCTTCCAGCTCAGCACATTCTCTGTGATCCTGTGAGTTCCTGGAGAGCAGGTGTGGGTCAGTCTCACGCCCAGAGCCACCTTGGGTGGGTTTGTGGAGGTGAATTAAGCTCAGCCTTGGAGTGTCACTATTTGGAGGGTGCTCAGTCCCATCTCGTGGCCACCCCTGTGCACCCAGGGGTGCAGCAGTGCAGCTGCCCAGGGACTGCCAGAGCCCCGCCAGGATGGACATCCAGCCCTGGGAGGTGCCCTCCCCGTGGGGAGGGATTTGCTCAGGAGGAACACACCCCTTTGGTGACCATTGAGCCACCATGGTGTTTAGATTTGTGCCAAGGTGTTTTTCTGTCTCATCTTTTGGTGGAATGAGGCCAATGGACTCCGGCCAGGAAGGGAAGGACAGTTCTCAGGGTGATGGCCACAACAACCCCCTGCAGCGCTACAGGCTGGGGACAGAGTGGCTGGAGAGCAGCCAGGCAGAGAGGGACCTGCCAGGAAGCTGAACAGGAGCCAGAGTGTGCCCAGGTGGCCAAGAGGGCCAATGGATCCTGGCCTGGCTCAGGAACAGAGTGGCCAACAGGTCCAAGGAAGTGATTCTGCCCCTGGACTCAGCACTGGTGAGGCCACCCCTGGAGTGCTGTGTCCAGTTCTGGGCCCTCAGCTCAGGAAGGACATGGAGGGGCTGGAGCAGGGCCAGAGAAGAACAACAAGGCTGGGGAAGGGACTGGAGCACAAGTGCTGTGAGGAGAGGCTGAGGGAGCTGGGGGGGCTCAGCCTGGAGAGGAGGAGGCTCAGGGGAGACCTCCTGACTCTGCAACTCCCTGACAGGAGGGGGGAGCCAGAGGGGGGGGCGGGCTCTTTTCCCAGACAGTGATCAGCAAGACAAGAGGGCTGGGTCTTAAACTGTGTCAGGGGAGGTTTAGGATGGATATTGGGAAGAATTTCTTTCCAGAGAGGGTGATCAGCCATGGGAATGGGCTGCCCAGGGATGGATTCTCCATCCCTGGAGGTGTTTAAGGACAGACTGGATGTGGCATCAGTGCCATGGGCTGGGAACCACGGCGGGGTTGGAGCAAGGCTTGGACTCGATGATCTCGGAGGTCCCTTCCAACCCAGCTGATTCTGGGATTCCATGATGTGACCGGGGGGCAGCTGCCCAGTCCAGTCCCTGCAGAGCAGTCCCTGTGCCCAGGCAGAGCTCCCACATGGGCTGGCCGTGCCCCTGGAACAAAAACCAGGGCTCGGAAATGCTCTTTATCCAGAGAAGGGAGGAATGAATATTTGCTTCAGAATTCCAACATTTGCATTCTTGGAGTTGTTCCCCCCCAGTGCCACCCTGGGAGAGCAGATTATGGAATTTTGTTCCATGCGACTTTTTCCATGGTGGAAACACGAGTGTGTGTCAGCTCTGAAGTGTTCTGTAAAATTATGGTGATTTTGCCCAATTTTGTTTGTTGGAGGGAAAAAAAGTGTGAAAACATTTAAAATGGCCATTTTGACATGTTCAGAATGAAATGTTTTGATTTTTTGGGTCTGAAATGTTCTTCAGTTTAAAAACTCCCTTTCATTTAATTTGGAAAAACCCAAAGGCTTGATTGAAGCGAAATATTCCGATACTGTCAAACGAAATGTTGACTCCAAACCCTTTGAAAATCAATTTGACAATAATTTGGAAAACCTTTATCTTTTTACCAGGCTTGAATAACATTAAAAACAAACAAACAAATGCACAGTTTGCAAATGAACTCAGAGAAATCTCTTTTCCATGCAGCTCTTGTTGCACAAAAAAAAAAATAAATTCCAATTTCTCTATTTCTAAAAAAGGGCAAAACCCCCTTCCAAGGAAAAATTTTGCCTTTACAAAGAGAGGTGATTGTGTCCTACAAAATAAAACCTTGACATGGGTGTTGTGGATAATGAAGAAATCAGAAGCCACCACGAGGCAGCTGCCAGACCTGACACTGCTCTTGGCTGCACGAGCAGGGAAATCGCTGATTGCAGCAGGGCCATGGATTGCCTTTGGGTGTGCCATTACTTTTGGACATGGATTTCCTTTGGACACGGCTGACCAAGGCAATCCACACCCTGCCTATGCCAGGGGTCCATGTTTTTCAAAGTGTGGTGGCAAGTTTGGAAATTATCAGCCAATAACTCCAAGGATGGTCCGAGGTGCTGGAAACGTGTTGTGTAAAGGGAGAGGGGAGATGGGCAAGGTCTTCATCACTGTTAAATCCAAGACAACATTAATATCTGACCTGTCTGAGTTTGGAAGTGCCTTAGGAAGGGACACCCCAAGGGCCTTGGCTGGAGACCAAGGCAGAGTGTCAGCTGGAGGGTGCAGCCAGACAAGCTGGGAGAGGGAGCTCAGTGTGAACAGGCAGAGAGGGAAACCCTCCACCAGCTCCTTCTGGCTGTGGGGAACCTCTGTCACTCCCAGCTCTTCACTCCCTGGGACATCTCACTGCAGGGTCTGCTCCCTCCTGGCCAGGAAATCAAACCACATTGTCCTTGCAGCTTTTCCTGCCCTGATCTTTGGCAAGGACAGGCCAGGAGGGCTGTTTTCCCAGACACAAGTACCTGCAGCAGGAAAGGTCCCTTCCTGCCCAGCTTCCCAGTGGCCTCAAATGGGAAGCACAGAGCAAAGCAAGCACAACGTGCCAGCTCTGGCTCCTTCCCAGTCCCCACAGGACCAGATCCTTGTTCCCAGGGAGTCAGGGCCCCTGGCATGACACCACCCATGACACGGGTGTGACCCACAACTCTGAGCAGTCAGCCCAAGCACAGCCTGAAACAGGCTGAGGTGATGCCTCAGGTTGGACAACAGGAGGAATTTCTTCATGGAAAGGGTTGTTGAACATTGGAATGGGATCTCAGAGAGGTGGTCGAGTCCCCAGCCCTGGAGTGGCTGTGGCACTCAGTGCTCTGGGCTGGGGAATGAGGTGGGGAATGGGCACAGGGAGGACTCCATGGGCTGGGAGGGCTTTTCCAGCCTCAGTGATTCTGTGATTCTGGGATGGCTTCAAGGCTGTTCCGGGCATCCTCCTTGGGCAGCAGCTCTGCCTTTGCCCTGCAGTGCCCGAGCTGGTGGTCACAGCCCCTGGCAGTGGGGGCAGGACCTGTGCTCCCCTCAGCCCCTCTGCCTGCAGCTCAGCACAGCCACAGGGGCAGAAACAGAGGGAGAGAAGGAGAGAGCAGGGGCATTGCTCAGGGGATTGCTCAGGGGATTGCTCTGGGATTGCTCTGGAATTGCTCTGGGCAGAGCAGACATGGGACAGAGAAGGGATGGGGGGACTCAGGTGATGCTCCTTCCACATCCTCACCGGGAATCTCGAATCCACGCCTGGCCCTGCTCCCCCCTCTCATCCAAGCTGGTACCCATTGGCACCCCCAGCAGGAACCATTCCCTGGAGCAGTGCCAGCAGCTCTCTGCTCCCTGGGGTCTTGCCCTGTGCCCTTTGATGGCCACTGAGGACCAGCCAGTTCCCTGCAGGCAGGTGGGTGGGACAGGAGTGTTCTAATCCACCCTGGAGCAAACCTGACCTGCTGCCCCACTGAGCCTCTCGGGGGGTACCAGGGACACCCTCAGCTCCTGCTGCAGGGGGACAACTGAGGGATATCCCTCATTTCTGTGCCAGGCACTGGGGGCCAACTGCAGAAGCTCCACAGCACCTCCCCTGCTGTCATCCTGCTGCCCTCAGAGACGATGTCTGGGGACACAAGTCCCAAGGAAAACCTCCTTTCTGGGACTGCAGCCCTGACACTGCTGCTGCTAAACCTGTGCTTTGTGTCCCCAGCTCATTCCCAAATCTGGCACCACTGCAGAGGAAGAGAAAGGCCAAACCTCCAGCCCTTCATCTTCCTCCTTGTCTAGAGCAGCCCTGGGTCACACCAGAGGGAAGGGTTTTCCCTTCCCCTTCTCCACCCAGCAGTGAGGCTGCCCATTGCTGCACCCCCTGCCCTGCCCTCAGAGCCTCAAGGGTGGAGAAGAAAACCTGCTGCTGCCCCAGAATGTCAGATAAGAGTTTCTGGAGACACGTCCCCTCCATCCTGCTCCATCCATCCCTTGAGTGCCTTGGCTCCAGCAGGGTTTTCCTGCTCCTTTCCTGGCATTTGTGGGAGCCAAGGGATTTCTCACATGTGTGGTTGGAGTTGAAAGGCCTGGAGAGAGTGAAGCTCTGCAGGATGTCCATGGGCTCAGTCTGTGCCCAGAGCTGTGCCCCACAGCCCCTCCCTGGCCTGGGGCCCTCTCCTCACCCACGGGGTTGGGACTCCCTGGTGGCCCACGGGCTGTGGGAAGGGAAGCACCCAAGGAGAAGTGGGAGGGCACAGCAGAGCACCCTGCAGGTGACAGGCTGGTTGACAAAGGTGCTGGGCTCTGCTCCTCCCTGGGTCTGCCATGCTCTGAGGTTGTAGGTGAGGCAGTTTGGGGCAGTTTCACACCTTTCTGGTGAAAAATACTCCTCCTTTTAACTTCCCACCCTGCTTTGGACGTGTGGGCTGTGGGCTTTCAGGAGAAAGCTCTCTCCTTGGACTCCAGGCTGTCAGAGACTGGCACCATCAGGAGTCCACGTGCTGGCCGTGGCACCAGCATAGGATGGAAACCCAGCCCTGCCCTGAGGTGTTTGGAGCAGAACACTTGGCACAAGTGCCTGTTCCCACTGCCCATGCCCTGGGACATCCCCTGCAGGAACCCCCAGATTTATAAATCAAAAAGCACCTTAAGTTCAGCCCTGGCTAGGCAGGGTGGGATGTTGTATCCCAGCCTCCCACCTGGCTCCTCAAAATCATAGAATCATGGAATGGTTGGGGTTGGAAGAGACCTTAAGGCTGATTTGTTCTGCCCCTGCCATGGGCAGGAACACCTTCCACCAGAGCAGGGTGTGACACTGCAGAGTGAGCTGTGGGATGGCCCAGGAAGGCCCAGCCCTGCCTTGGGCTCAAGGAAAAGCAGCAGGCACCATGTCCTCTGCCCCCTCCCTCAGCCCCAGCTCCCTGCACTTCCCTCTGCTCCCGCTCCCAGGGTTCAGCAGGAGGCTCTGCTGGGACCACGGGTCCTGCCAGCAGCACCTTGGGAAGAGTCGGGGGCCCAAATCCAGGCAGAAATCTGGGAGTGACAAGGAAGGTCATGCCCAGGCCTGTGAGAGCCTTGGAGGTTCTGCCCAGAGCCCCAGCCCTGAGTCCTGCCTGGCCAGGTCTGAGCTGAGGAGAGGTTTGAACCCTCAGCCAGGGTGCTGGGAACTCTTGGGTCACGTGGAGGATGATGTGGGGGTTTGCTCCCACACCCCTCCTGAGGCTGACCTGGTTTAGCTGTGTGGATGCCACCACAGATGGCTCATTTGCATCAATTTTCAGTTTGTGCAATGATACCTTCAGCTGGAGATGCTGAATTATTTTGGTAGTAAAGACAAGGGCTGCAGAAAGACTTTGTGATAGGAAGTGAAGTGACTGGTGACAAAATGGCAGATAAAATTCAGTGTAGATAAATGAAAACTAACTTACATGGGAAATACAGTCCTAACTTTATGAATTAAATAAAGCCCTGTGAGCTGCCTGTCACTGCTAAAGAACAAGATCTCGGTGGTATAATAGAGGCAGCTTTGAAAATGTCATCTCTGTGCTCGGCAGTGCTTCGGAAAAGCAAATCAAATGTTAGGATTTATTAGGAAAGGAATGAAGACCAGAAATATAAAGACCAGCTGTCAGCCTATCCCTGTGAAAATCCCTGGTGGGCTCTGCCTTCAAGCTCGGGGAGTTCTGGCCCCGTCTCCTGAGGGATGTGCAGTGTGACGGGGTGGTGAAACCCTGCATGGCCCAGAGGGGGACTGGGGTTGGCTCCTCGACTTCCAGCACAAGGAGCAGGAACTGATGGAACCACGTTCATGTTCAACAGCAGGTGGCCCTTCCCGTGGTACAGAGTGAAAATGTCCAACTCCATGGGCAGGTTCACAGCAGGAAAACTCACCAAGGGATGTTGATTCCGAGGCACCTTTGGCTGCACATCAGGAGATGGTCACTGTGGGCCAGCCCTGTCCTTGCACAGGTCCCTGAGCACCTGCATTTGCCCCAGGAGGAGAGAAACTGGTGGGCCTGGGCTCAGGGCCAGCCTGAACCAACAGGGCAGATGCTGGGAGACCAAGAGGTGTCATAAAACAGGAGGGGACATTCAAGTTGGTGAAAATTAGAATCAGAGAACCACAGAATCACAGAGTGGTTTGGGTTGGAAAGGACCCAAAATATCCAGTCCCACCCCCTGCCATGGGTAGGGACACCTCCCACTAGCCCAGGTTGCTCCAAGCCCTGTCCAACCTGGCCTTGGACACTTCCAGGGATCCAGGGGCAGCCACAGCTTCTCTGGGCAACCTGTGCCAGGGCCTCACCTCCCTTACAGGGAACAATTTCTTCCTAATATCTAATGTAAACCTGCCCTCCTTCAGCTTAAAGCCATTCCCTGTGCCCTGTCCCTCCATCCCTTGTCCCCAGTCCCTCTCCAGCTCTCTTAGAGCCCCTTTAGGCCCTGGAAGGGGCTCTGAGATCTCTCTGGAGCCTTCTCTTCTCCAGGCTGAAGCAACGGGATCTGAACCAGAGTATCAGACCCCAGAGAACCCCCACACAGAAGGCCAGTTCAGACTGTCCAACCTTCAGGATGCCTTGATGCCATGTCCCTCTCCAAGGCATGGATCCAGAGCAGAGCAGCAGCCGTGGCTTCCCTGCTCCCAGGAAAGCTCATTTGAGCTTGGCTGAGTTAGGGAACAGCCAGAAAAACAGGGAAAAACTGGTGGGGCTGGGAAGAGCTGGGGAGGGGAACAGCAGGAGGGGCTGGAGGCTGTCAAGGAGCAGGAAGGCTGGAGAAGGAGCCCCTTGGTGCAGGACAGAAGGAAGGCACCTGGCCCATGTCTGCTCTCTCTGGGGTGGGGATTCCAGCCCCCTGACTCACAGCTGGGGCCCTCTTTGATCCTTTATTTCTCCCACCTCTGGCTCCTCCCCTGCCTGCTCTGAGGGCTGTGGATCACCCGCAAATGGAGGAGCTGATTCAGATAAAACCAGCAGGGGATCGTTTTTGGGTTGTTTGAGGCTGTTCTAGCCCAGCATCACCCCTGGCCCCAGGATCCCCCCAGCCCCAGTGCCCTGGGCAGCCCTGGGGGGTACCTGCACTCCAGCAGTTCTCTGGGAATCTGTCCTTTTTTTTTTATCCTTCCCTTTCTAGGAAGGTTTGTGGTAGGTTTATCTGCAGGGCTGGAGGTCCCACAGTGCTTCCCCACCCTCCCCACACACCCGGGGCTGCAGTTGGCTCCAGGCAGGAGCAGAGCTGCCAACAGGACATTCCCAGTGCCCAGGGCATCCTTCGGTGCCCGAGGGCAGCTGCAGAGCCTGGCTCATCCCAGAGGAGGGCTGTGATCCTTGGGGCTCCTGTGCCTCCAGGGCACCCAGAAATCTCTCTCATTTGCTTCCCACTTCCCTTTGCCCACAGATCCTGATTCCAGTCTGCAGCCAGGAGGGATTTCGAGTGCAAGAAACCTCTTTAGATGTCTTGGGGTGCTTTTTTAAAGGTTTTCTTTATTCCAAACTACTTAAACACCCCTCTTTCAAAATCCTTCCTACCCTGATTCAGAGCCTCAGCTTTAAGTAGTGCTTTGAATTAAGGGTCTCAAATATGCATTCAATTGAAGCTTAAAAGGGGTAGTTAATGTATGGTACATAAATAGCTATTATTAAACACATTCACTGAAGATTAACAACTGCTGTGTGTAATGGATACGTGTCTAACCACTATGATATAACTGAATTTCCCTCTTATAGAGCTGCTGGGTGTGTGTCTGCTAGAACAGAGCAGAAATTCCCAGGGAATAATTCAGGAGATGAATTTTGCCTCTCTCTGTGTCTGTGGAGCTCTGGGGATCCCCCCCTGGATTCACAGCTCTGGGCTGGTTCCTCCTGTTTCTCCCACTTGGTCTCAGAGGATTTCCCTGGGACACAGGTGGTTCCTGGGGCTGTTCCTGGGGGTGGGGGATGAAATCACAGCCTCCTGCACCCCCAGTCACATCCCAGCTCCAGGGCTGCTCTTCCTGGTGCTGCTTTAGGAGCCCAGAGCTGGCTGGGCAGCAGGAGCTGCAGGCTCAGCACTGTGCCAGGGAGGATCCTGGGCAGCAGGAGCTGCAGGCTCAGCACTGTGCCAGGGAAGATCCTGGGCAGCAGGAAGCAGCTGCTGCAGCCACAGAGTCACTGAGGCTGGAAAAGACCTCTGAGATCATCAAGTCCAACCAAAAATAATCTGTGGCTCTACAATCTGACCATGCTCCCAGAGCTGGGGAGCCAGGGGGTGCTTGGCCTGGCAGGGCCTGTTCTGGTTCTTAAAGAAAATTTCCTCTTGGTCCCTGTGTCTGTGCCTAAAGGTGGCTGTCAGGACCTTTGCAAAGGGCAACATCAGTGGAGGAAGACAAAGTCTGTGGCTGTGTTGCCTTCTCAAAACACGTCTGCATGGAGAAGTTGAGGAATGTGATCTTCCCTGAAATTTATTGGAATATATCATAAAATCACAGAGTGGTTTAGGTTGGAAGGGACCTTAAAGATCATCCAGTTCCACCCCCTGCCATGGGCAGGGACACCTCCCACTAGCCCAGGTTGCTCCAATCTGGCTTTGGACACTTCCAGGGATCCAGGGGCAGCCACAGCTTCTCTGGGCAGCCTGTGCCAGGGCCTCCCCACCCTCCCAGGGAGGGATGGGCAGCAGGAGGGGCAGAGGGGCCTGGCAGGAGCTGCTGTGCTGCTCCTCTTCTGCAGGCAGGAAAGTGGGCTCTGCCTCCAGGTCCCTCAGGTGGGCCAGGTCCTTTCTGCATCCTCTGATCCCCTGTGGAAATGCCAACACTGTCCTCCTGGGTGTGACCCTGAGCACAGCTGGAGAGCAGCCAGGACCCAGGGAGGTGTCCAGAGAGACAGGGAATGTGCTGCTGCTGTGACTCACCTTCCTGCTGCTTCTTTTGCACCCTGTCCCCAGCCCACCCTCCAGGGGATCCCCTGGACCTCCCAGAGAACAGGGGAGGCGGATAATGAGCTGTGACTCAGAGGAAGGGCACCTTTCCCTCCCCCAGGACCACTGCAGCCAGCCAGCTCTGCCTGTGGAGCTCCAGGGGCTGCAGGGCCCTCCTGGGCTGCTTTAGCAGAGGTTTGGCCCAGCAAACCCCCCCTTCCTTGCTCAGCTCATCCCTGAGTTACAGCTCCCTCTTGATGCCGGGTAGGTTTTCCCTTTCCTGCACTTCCCAGCTGGCTCAGACTCATCTAAAGCTCATCCAAAGGGTGGCAGGGGGATAGGCAGGGTGAGAGGTTGTCTGTTGCTTTCTAAAAGCATCTCACAGAGATGCCAAAGCTCCTCACTGGGAACATCAGGCCCATCAGGCCCGTGTGATTTTTCTTCCATGTGGTGTAGGGGAAACAAAGTCCCCTTCCCCAGCCCAGCCCCCAAATAAAAGGGAAAAAAAAAAAAAATTAAAAGGCTTTGGGATGAAAATAACTAAGTGAGGCATATCCCCTGTGCTAGGAAGATCAAGTGCTGCTGATGGTTCTGGCAGGCCAGTGACAGTCGTGTCTGGTGTGAGCACACACATTTCACTGGGAGCTCTTTGCAGCCCCAGAGCCTCGAGAGCACTGGGAACACGTTGGCTCCTTCTGCTGGCACAGACTCAGCCCCTTAAAGGCTGGGAATGAGGGAAGGGAAACGACAGAGGGGCTCGGGGGGAGGGAGGCAGCGGGAGGAGACGGAGCTGCCACCACCAATGTCATCACTGGAAGGAGCTGCTGCACAAACACTCTGGGTGTGCCATCAGAGGGGCCTGGAATGCTGCTCTGAGAGAGCTGAGTGTGCCACTGAGAGAGCTGAGTGTGCCTCTGAGAGAGCTGAGTGTGCCACTGAGAGAGCTGAGTGTGCCACTGAGAGAGCTGAGTGTGCCACTGAGAGAGCTGAGTGTGCCACTGAGAGCTGTGTGTGCCACTGAGAGAGCTGAGTGTGCCTCTGAGAGAGCTGAGTGTGCCACTGAGAGACCTGTGTGTGCCACTGAGAGACCTGTGTGTGCCACTGAGAGAGAGCTGTGTGTGCCACTGAGAGACCTGTGTGTGCCACTGAGAGAGAGCTGTGTGTGCCACTGAGAGAGCTGCACCCTGGGCACAGGGACCCCAGGGCTCCTCAAGGAACAGGGACACCCAAAGTCATCATCAAAGGGAGCAGAAAAACCCATCAAGCCCATCAGAGAGGAGAAATACCTGAAATACCAGCCAAGAGCAGGAACATCCAAAACCCCTCCGGGAGCAGAAACACCCCACAGCCCATAGAGGAGCCTGAGTGGGGTTACGCAGCCCTGGACCCTGAGCAGAGGGACCCCACAGCCCATCAGAGAGGACAAATACCTCAAAGCCCACCGAGGAACCCAAACACCCCAAAGCACCCCAAGGAGGCAGAGTTGGGCTCTGCACAGGGAGCAGGAACACCCCAAATCCCCTGGGCTGCCCAGAGCCTGCACTTCTGCTGCCTGGGACCTTCCAGGGACTGGGAGAAACCACCTTTGAGGCTCCACAGCTCTGTTTTGTCCCCATGAAAAACGAAACAAGAGCAGCCTGATGAGCTCTGACATCACTTTCCATCAGCAGTGGTTTCCCCTCTCCCCCCTGGACGTGGCTCAGGGTTCCCCCTCCTGGAAGCAGAGCCAGGAAGGTCTCCAGGACTCCGGGTTCCCAGGGAGCCCAGCCCAGCACTGCCATGGGGTTCTCAGCACCACCAACTTACAGCTCCTGTGGGGATGTGGCTTCCTAATTCCAGAGGTACCTTGGAAACCGGGAGTTGGCTCCTGCAGCCCTTCCTGGCAGCCCCTCCTCCACACGGATCAGCTGCAATTCCCAACCAGCTGATTAGAGGAGGCAAATGAATTCTTTCATTAGCAGGAGCATTGTTATAATTAGGGTAGAAATTTGGTACTGATGCATTTTAGAAAAGCAGCAATGAGAAAACCCCCCCCCCCGTTTGATACTGTTTTAAGGCCTCCTTAATTAAAAAAAGAAGTAATGTGTGTATATTTGGTTGTTTTTTTTATATATATCTATATTTACTGGCCGTGTTGAGTTGCTGCAGTTTGTTAATATAAGTAAAAATCATCATTATCATAATTCATTGAAAAAAAAAAATCAAGAGGTCACAGAGATATTTTGGGAGATGTTGGGAATCAAAACAAATTGCATTTCCAGCAGCTGGCATTTGCAGCTCCTGCTCGGTCCCGAGCGATAGGATGGGGGAGGAAATAAATAGAGAGGCAGAAAGATAAATCCAGAGCAGCAGATAGACGGGTTTATGTAGCATTTTCATGTATCATTGTTGGGTGACATGGAGTGAGTTATCTCTGTAATTACAGCCCTCCCGCTCCCAGGACCCGCAGGGATCCCTGCCTGGAGCTGCTGCAGGGAAGCACAGGGGAGCAGCCTGGGCTCCCCTCACACAGCCCCCCCGAGCTCTTGGTGGGGGGGGACCCCAGCAGCACCCAGCTGGTACCCCTGGCTGTCCTACAGCCATGAATGGTTGTATTGGACAGGACCTTAAAGCTCATGCAGTGCCACCCCTGCCATGGGCAGGGACACCTCCCACCAGCCCAGGATGCTCCAACCTGGCCTTGGACATTTCCAGGGATCCAGGGGCAGCCACAGCTGCTCTGGGCAACCTGTGCCAGGGCCTCCCCTCCCTCACAGCCAACAATTCCCTCCCAATATCCCATCTATCCCTGCCCTCTTTTTCACTCTGAAACCCTTACCCCATGAAATGATGGCTTGGAAAAGCACAGGGACTGTGCACTCCTTCAGGCTTCTGTCCCTCTGCTCTTTGAGAGCTCTGAGGCCAGGACTCCACCTGAGATTGTTTCTCTTCAAAACCTGTAAATTGATTTTTGCCAGGGCATTTGAAAATGAGTTTTCTCCCCTCCTTTCAGAGCTGGGCTGTCACTGAAAGCCTCGCTCTGCTCTAGGGCACCTCATATCCCTGGACAAGTTGGTGTAGCTGCTGTTAACCTGCTTGTTTCAGTGCTGTGGTGGCTGAGATGTACCAAAGACACTGATAATTTCTGGTTGTTCTTGGTTCCAAGCAGCATTTTATTGCCTGTGGGGGTGGCAGCTCCGGGTCTCTGGGGATGTTGAGACAGACAAGGTTTGCTGAATCTGATCTGATTCCATCTCACCCATCTGGGAAAGGGTCAACTCAACTTCCTGCACTTTGTATGCTTTTAGCTTTCTGGTTTATCACACCTTTCCTGTGTCCAGGACACACAGGCAGAGTGATTGGCCACAAGTTGTGTCGTTCATGGTGATATTGTGGGGCTTTCCATGCCCCAGTTTTTGTTTGGCCAATCTGGAAGACAAGGAGGGACATTTTTCTTTCCTTTCCTCTTCGTTCTTGGCACTTCCATGTGCTCAGGCACCTCAGACACTTCCTGAAGGATGCAGAGCCTGGGCTGGGCTCCATCTCCTATGGGACAGGGCAGGAAGAAGGAATGCAGGCAGGTGCCAGCAGCTTGGAAAATCCATGACTTCATTATGTTCCTACAAATATGTGCAGAGGAGATTTCATACCCAGAAATCAGGGAATAATAGAAGTGGCACAGCAACAAGCTTTGGAGATAAAAGGTAACTTCACTTTCTGAGCTAATTAGCCCTAATCCTAAAACCCAGAACAGCAACATCTGTCTGCAGCTGTGGGTGCACAGCTGGGTGTGTCCCTGCCACCAGCACCCTGGGGAACTCCTGCCTTGGGGCTTTCCAGGGACCCTCATCCATGGAACAGAGAGAAGAGCTGAGGTTCCCCCTGCTCCTGGGCTCTGCAAAGTTAACAGGATGTTCTTGGTGAGAGAACTGCTGTGACATTCCTGGGATTTCTGTGGGGCTGGAGAGGGACAGGACTGAGGAGGTGCCTGTTATCCCCTGGAGCTGGGCACTGCAGCCAAGCAGTGAAGTGCTGATCCCTCCCTCAGCTCAGCACCCACCCCCTTCCCAGACAAGTGAAGCCTCCCTGGCTGTGGGGGAGCCCCTGAACCTCGGCTGCTCCCAGGCCCTGGTGCTGCCTGATGTGATTTGGTGTCACATTCTCTGCCCTGTCTGGGTTCTGTCCCGGGCTGGAGAGGCAGATTATCTGCACCACTCCTCCTCCTTGCCCTGTGTGCTTCCTCTTGGGGTGGAACACCTCCTGCTCTGCCCAGCTGACCCTCCTGCCAGCCAGGAGCCTCCACAGCTGCTCCCAAGGCCGGGAGAAGGTCTCTCCCAGCTCTGCTGGCTGTCACTGCACAGAGCCTCCTCCAGCAGCCCTTTGGAGGAGCTGCTGCCACAGCCAGAGGGTCAAATCCTTCCAGGGAAACATAATCACTTCCAAGGAGCACAAATGCAATTTGGAGGGAGCTTTGTGGCTGGAGAGTGCAGAGGCCAGAGGCTCTCCCAGGGCTGGGAGGGAGTGTGGAAGCTGGCAGCTCCCCCCACCCTGCTGCTCGCCCAGCTGCTCCCTGCCAGGAGGAGAGTGTGGGACATCCCCTGCCAACACAGCCCAGCCAGGCTGTGCCCAGATCCAGCCAGGCTGTGCCCAGATCCAGGCCGTGCACAGATCCAGTCTGTGCCCAGATCCAGCCAGGCTGTGCTCAGATCCAGTCTGTGCCCAGATCCAGGCTGTGCTCAGATCCAGTCTGTGCCCAGATCCAGGCTGTGCTCAGATCCAGTCTGTGCCCAGATCCAGGCTGTGCTCAGATCCAGTCTGTGCCCAGATCCAGGCCGTGCACAGATCCAGTCTGTGCCCAGATCCAGGCTGTGCTCAGATCCAGTCTGTGCCCAGATCCAGGCTGTGCACAGATCCAGCCAGGCTGTGCCCAGATCCAACCCACATTCCTGACCCTCAGCCCTCAGAGCTGCTGGCTCCTGCCCATCAGCTGGAGCTGGGCACTGAGGGGAGAAGCCTGGGACTGTGCAGCCCCAAAAAGAGCAGCCGAAGGTCTCAGGTGAAGGGCTCAGGTCCAGGCACCTTCCCAAGCCTTTGCAGGCTCAAACCCTTCCCCCTGCCTGGGACAGGAGGTGAGGGGGGCTGGGATTGTCCCACTGTGCCCATCACAGGTGAGAACTGAGGAGCAGCAGCACAGGGACAATCTCACCCCCAACAGGTGCCAGTGGGACATTGGGGCCCACTATTGGTACCAGACAGGGGGTTGTGGCTGCGCCATCCCTGGAAGTGCCCAAGGCCAGGTTGGACAGGACTTGGAGCAACCTGGGCTAGTGGAAGGTATCCTTGCTCATGGCAGGGGGTGGAAGCAGATGGGCTTTAAGGTCATAGAATCATAGAATCATAGAATTGATTGGGTTGGAAAAGACCTCCGAGATCATCGAGTCCAACCCTTGGTCCAAATCCAGTCCATTTACTAGATCATGGCACTCAGTGCCACGTCCAATCTGCGTTTAAAAATCTCCAGGGATGGTGAATCCACCACCTCTCTGGGCAGCCCATTCCAATGCCTGATCACTCTCTCTGTAAAGAATTTTCTCCTGATATCCAACTTAAATTTCCCCTGGTGGAGCTTAAGCCCGTGCCCCCTTGTCCTATTGCTGAGTGCCTGGGAGAAGAGACCAACCCCCACCTGGCTGGAACTTCCCTTCAGGGAGTTATAGACGGTGATGAGGTCACCTCTGAGCCTCCTCTTCTCCAGGCTAAACAACCCCAGCTCCCTCAGCCTCTCCCCATAGGACTTGTGCTCCAGTCCCTTCACCAGCCTCGTTGCTCTTCTCTGGACCTGCTCCAGCCCCTCAATATCCTTCCTGAACTGAGGGGCCCAGAACTGAACACAATACTCAAGGTGTGGCCTCACCAACGCAGAGTACAGGGGAAGGATCACTTCCCTGCTCCTGCTGGCCACGCTATTTTTGATACAGGACAAGATCCCATTGGCCTTCTTTGGTCCCTCCCAACCCAAACCAGTCTGGGATTCTGTGATACTATTTTGGGATTTTGAGCTTCAGACAACTCTTTTGTGATCTCATGTGTGGGGACTTCAGGTTTTTCCAGACCTGTAGACCATCACCCACAGTTGGCTCTTGGTTCACCCCGTGTGGGATGGGGAGGGTTCTCCTTCCTCCTGTACAGCAGGGGCTGCTCAGGGGGGCAGCAGCCAACAGGATCATCTGAAAAGTCATTTTTGGGGAGCTCTGTGTCCCACAAGTGCCATCAGAGCTTCTGTCCCACCCCTGTGAGCTGCAGTTGTCCCGATTCAACTCCTCTGGTCCATCTGCAGGAACCTGGGAAGAGGAAAAGCTTTGGCCCCGTTGGCTCACAGGACAATCTTTGTTCTCCTGTGACACCCCGGGGTCGAGAGGAGGACAGTTGCTGATGGCTTGGATTGCACAAAGGATTCCACCACAGCTTGTCCTGAAAAATTAAGATCTTACAGACATCCATGAGCTGAGTGTCCCTTCCAAGCCTGATTTCAAAGTATTCATCTTTTTGAAATGTTTAATTATAATTGCCTTAAATTTCAAAATAAGAGGTCATCTGAACTGGAAAATAGATTGTTTTCTTCTCCTTTGAGAATGTCAAAACACTTCATTTTGACAAATTCAGAACTCCTTCCAAATTTTTTTCTGACTCAATACATTAATCAAAACTGACCTTCTCTTAAAGTAAGTGTCAGTTTTGAAAAAATCAGCATTTTCCAGTGGAAAAAAACCCATAATTCATCCAAAAATTCCTACAACTTGTTCTCTATGTGCCTCTCCTGTGCTGCATTCCCAGTACCTGGGATCCAAGCTGGATTAATTATACTGGGCCAGGAGACAAAATCAGCAGCAGCACCAGCCTGAGTGGGAAACTTGTTTTTCCAATTCAGAGATAAGTTGAGAACATTTCTCTTTTTCCTTATTTCTCCAAGTGTGAGGCTGAGCAGACTCTCAAGGTGTGGTGTCCACAGGGGGGTTTCTCTGCTGCAACCTGTGACCCTTGAAATTCCCCCTTCCCACCCAGCCTGTGCTCTCTGTTCTTTCCCATTTCCCCTAAAACCAGGCTGCAGCTCCTGTGCCTATGAACACCAATTTATTGCTGAGGCAATCCAGGAGGGGCTTTAAAAAACCCTTGCACCTCAGTGAATCCTGAGGAATTCAGCTGGGACCAGACACTGATCCAAAATACACGTGAGGATCCAGACACGTGAGTCTGGAATAACTTCAGCACCCCAGTTCTTGGGGGGGTGTAATGGGGCAGGGAAAGCAGAGTCTATAAAACTCTGGTGTCAGAGAACCACAGAATCCCAGAGAGCTTTGGTTTGGAAAGGACCTTAAAGCCCATCTTGTTCCACCCCCTGCCATGGGCAGAGACACCTCCCACTACACCAGGTTGTTCCAACCTGGCCTTGGACACTTCCAGGGATCCAGGGGCAGCCACAGCTTCTCTGGGCAACCTGGGCCAGGGCCTCCCCACCCTCACAGGGAAAAATTCCTTCCCAATATCCCATCTGTCCCTGCCCTCTGGCAGTGGGAAGCCATTCCCTGTGTCCTGTCCCTCCATCCCTTGTCTCCAGTCCCTCTCCAGCTCTCCTGGAGCCCCTTTAGGCCCTGCCAGGGGCTCTCAGCTCTCCCTGGAGCCTTCTCTTGTCCAGGGGAACCCCCCCAGCTCTCCCAGCCTGGCTCCAGAGCAGAGGGGTCCAGCCCTGGGATCAAAGGTCTCCTTTTCCACGGTAGAGCCCGAGGGGGGTTTGGGCTGTGATCACAGTGAAGCTCTGGGCACTGGCACTGGCAGGACGGGCTGGGCAGCTTTGGGCTGGGAGGATCTGTGGGGTGACTCTTGGGGCTGGGCCTGTGCAGGGCTGAGGGTTGGACTCAATGGTCCTTGTGGGTCCCTTCCAGCTCAGCATGTTCTGGGATTCTGGGATTTCCATGGCATCTCCTCACCCCGTGGGGTGGCACGGAACAGACACACGCTGCCCAAAGGGAGTTTAAAGCCCTCCTGTGTGAGTGCCAGGGTTTCCTGGGAAGCACTGGCACCTCAGCAGACCAGGAGTGCTCAGCAAACCAGGCACTGAGGGACATGGTGCCCTCTCCCAGGCACACGGGGCATCCAACACCCTCCTCCTTCACAACAAGCCCCCCACGTGCTTCCCGAGGGGAAAGAGCCTGCCCAGAGCTGTGCTGGGGGAGGATTCCAGCTGGATTCAGGCAAAACCATGTGAGGGGGAACCCACCATCTGACCTGCTGGGCAGTGATGCCACCCATGCCCACGCCCTGGTTGACCTGTATAACTGATGTGATTGCAGAGTCTGCAGCAGCTGCACGGAGGTTTTAGAGCTGCCAGTGGCACTGAAACACAAGAGTTATTTCATCCCTGAATCCAGCACCCTGTGTGATCCAGGCCAGGATGGGATGGCAGGGATTTCCCAGGGAAAGGCTCCTGCCCCAGCTCTCCCTGCTGCTGATCCAAGGCAGACACGGCCCCTGGAGCTGCTGTGGGTGCCTCGGGAGTGCCCTGGCCGTGGGATGAGCAGCGTGGCTGGGATGGCACAGGGGGAGCAGCACAGGGCAGGGTCTGGCTGTGCTGCCTCAGGTGGGACTGTGGATCCTGCTCCCAGGCCAGCAAAGCTCCACCACCAGCCTGGAGTGACAACCTCATTTCCCCGGGTGTGAGAAGGGCCGAGCTCTTGTTGGGATCCAGGACTGATTCACCAACACCTGCAAGGTGATGGCTGGGACAGGGATGGAGGGGACAGTGCCCCCACCACTGCTGACAGCACAGACACCCCAGTGCTGGCACTGTGGCCAGTGGTCCCTGGGCCAGAGGGGACGTGTCTGCCTTGGCCCTCTGCCCCCTCCCCCCCGAGTGCCGCCTGTCAGCACTGGAAACGAAACCCCTCGTGCAAACGAGCCCAAATTCCCCAAGGAATTCTCCCACCTTCCCTGCTCCTCCAATCAGCTCCCCCAGCCACAAATCCTGGCAGCCACCTCGGAATGAAGTTGCCATAGTTACTGGGGCCTCACAGCAGCGAGAGCTCGTTAAATGATTGGAATGGCTGCCCCATCATCAAGGCACGAGGGGAGGGCAGGTCTGGCGAGGAGGAGACCCCCGGGATGGGCTCCAGCCCCTGCGGTGGGAGGGATGTGGGAGAGTAGCTCCAGAGCTCTCAGAGCTCCAGAGTCCTCACAATCCAGAGCCTGCCCAGCTCCAGAGTCCTCCCAGCTCCAGAACCCTCACAATCCAGAGTCTGCCCAGCTCCAGAACCCTCCCACCTCCAGAGCCCGCTCAGCTCCAGAGCCCTCCCAGCTCCAGGCACAAGCTCAGGAGGAGAGCTGTGGGAATAGAGCTGGGGTGACCCAGGGCAGTGACAAAGGACGGTTCCCACCCTGTTCTGGTCCCTCTTGGAGGCAGAAGTGGGCACCTGGATCCTCTGCCAGGGTCTCCTTCCCAGCATTTCCCCCGGCTGTGGCTGAGGCTGCAATCCCATCCTCCCCCAGTGCTGTGTCCTCACCTCCAGCAGTGATGGTTTCCCACTCTCCCATCCTCTCCAGCAGCTCAGGAGCCAGTGCTGAGTGTCTGGTTTCCCCCAGGAGACTTGTTTGAAACATGACCTGAGCCTTCCTCCTCTTCCAATCCATATTTTACAAATTGCTGTTTAACTGAAAAAAAAAACAAAACAAAACAAAACCAAAACACAACAAACCCATATCCTATTTTGGATTCACCCAAAACATTCCTCCAAAATAAGGTTTCATCTTCCTTTTCTTTTTTTTTTTTTATCACCAAGACAAGGCTGTGAAGGACATGTATTTTGGGGTTTAGCTCAAACCCATGCAGTTTTAAGAAAAGGGAAAAAAAAAGAGGTATTAAACATATCATGGAATACTACAGGGGAAAAAGAAAAAAGACCCAAAATGCTCTGCTGGAAAAACCTCAGGGTTTTTTTAAGCACCTCTGCTGGGGGAGGAGGTCACTGTGGTGTCCTCAGCAGGAGGATGGGGCTGTGCAGGGACAGCTGCAGGACGTGGGTGAGGGCACTGCTGGCTCTGGGAGATCAGGACACCCCCGGGAGCAGAAGGTGCTCCCAGGGGGCTGGTTGCTGGGAGATGAAGGATTCCCAGTTCCCTCAGCCTGTCAGCAGCCAGAGCCTCTGGAGGAGCCCCCTTTCCCTGCTCCCAGCTCTGCTCCTGGCAGTGCCCTGGGCAGGGCTCCCAGCTCATCCATCCCTGCCCCCAGAGCCAGCCCAGGGAAAGTGGTTCTTTATTCCCTTCACCCATCCCAGCTCCCTCAAGTCCAGCCAGGCAGGGGGGGGATGTCCAGGCACCCCCATGGCATGGGCAGAGCTGCTGAGAAGAGCCCTGAGCCCCTGCCCTGCCCCAGGGGGTGCTGTGGGGGCATTGGAAGCTCCCTACCCTGGCAGTGCCACCTCTCCCCTGCTGGGAGCCACGAGCTGGCTGGGCCAGGGCAGTTCCTACCCCGTGGAGGTGGGGCTGCCCTTCCTCCCCCCGAGGATGCTGCCCTTCCTGCCCCCGAGGATGCTGCCCTTCCTGCCCCCGAGGATGCTGCCCTTCCTCCCCCCGAGGATGCTGCCCTTCCTCCCCCTGAGGATGCTGCCCTTCCTGCCCCCGAGGATGCTGCCCTTCCTGCCCCCGAGGATGCTGCCCTTCCTGCCCCCGAGGATGCTGCCCTTTGCTGGGCCAGCTCCGGGGCCCTGGGCTGTGTGGGCTGTTTTCAGCAGCAGTGGCAGCTCTGCAGGTCTCCACTGGTGTTTCCCCCCAGCACAGGGAGCACCAGTGGCAGCTCCCAGGGGCTCCTGTGCTCCCACAGCCCCAGAGCTCCCTCCCCGAGGGAGGCCAGGCCTGCACCCCTGGCTGTGCAGGAGAGCTATCAGGGTACATGGATAATCTTTTACTCTTCAGTACAAATAATTTATTACATTAAAATAACGTTTTTAAAAAATGAGTACTTTGGGAATAATTCAGGCTCGCCTGCGGAGGCATTTTTCAAAGTGCCATAATAGGCACTTAGAAATGGGTGGTTATTTTTATTCTCCCAGCCTGTCAAGAAGCTGATGGATCGAATTGGCTGATGACAAGGCAGCTGAGTGCTCGTAGAGGAGACCACAGCGGGAACAGGAGCCTGTTCCAAACGAGCAGCCAGCCCAGGTCGGGGCCTCCCGCAGCACTGGCAGCTCTGCAGCAGGACCTGCTCCCCCCGGGGGACAGTGACCTGGGCAGGGACGGCTGAGTGGGCACAGGCAGGGAACAGGCAGAGAACAGGCAGAGAACAGGCAGCCCTGGGACCCCTCTGCTCTCCAGCTCCCTCCTGGCTCTGGGGAGCAGCATCACCCTCCCCCTCCATCCCAGTCTGGTGGAAGTCCTACTTCCCACACCCCCAGCCCCTCTCCAGGAGGATGAGTGTCCCAGGGTGGCACCAGGACCCCTGTGTGAGTGGGACCACAACCAGACAGCCATGGGAGAGGGGAAGGGGAAAACAGATATGGGAGAGGGGAAGGGGAACAGCCCCACTGGCAGGAGTTTCAGTTGTGAGAACCACAGCACCCTGAGCAGGGTCACAGCACCAGCCAGCTGGGGGGATGCCCAAACTTCTCTCCTGATGACAGGTCTCTCCTCACATCACAGTGCCCTCCGTCCTCACCCTCTTCACCACGGCCAAAAATAAACCTTCCTCCTTCATCTCACCTCAAAACTGACAAGGCTGCTGTGAACCTTGCAATCAGAGACCTGTGTCAAGGGATGGGGCCTGGGGATGTGTGCCCACACACTGGCATCTGCCTCCTGAGCAGGGCTGGCGTGACTGGGAGAACCCCACCTTGCCTGTGGCTGGCTCCTGGCTGGAAGGATTCTCCTCACATGAGTTAATCTCACAGCCTGGCAGCCTCTGCTCCTTGTTATCCCCTTTCACACATGGAAAATGATTTCCATGGAGCCAGAGGGCAAGTGCCTAGTGCTGACTCCAGAAGGGCACTGATCACCTTGGCATCCCAGACTCCCATCCTCACATCCCTTGATCAGCTCCAAGCCTTGGCTCTGCAGCCAGTGTGTGACACAGGGCAGGAGAAATCCAAACTCCCTCTTCCCCTGTCCCAGACTGGGTGGAGCAGGTAACAGAGCAAGGAGGCAGAAGGGCTCAGGTGCGTCTGGATCCACCATCCTGCACCCGTGGGCACTGCCCCTGCCCTGCTGCCAGGACAGCACCTGCAGGAGTGTTCCTGGCACAGTTCATCTCCCAGCTCCTCGCTGCAGCCAAGAATTTGTGAGAGCTGCCCTGTCCAGGGAGCCCGTCCTGCCAGGCTGGGTCAGATCCTTCCCTGGCCTCAGCCCCAGCTCCTCGTGGTCTCAGAGCAGGGCAGGTGTCCCCAGGGCAGTGCCCGACCTTTGCCCAGCTCTGCTGCCTTCCCAGCAGGAGCAGAGGGCCCAGAGCTGTGCCCTGCAGCTCAGCCCCGATGAGCCCGGGCTCTGGCACAGCCCCTGCCCAGCCCCGGGCGGGCTCTGGGCCCCAGGGCCTCCCTGAGACCCCTCCCCAGGTCACCCCTGCTGGGGCAAAGCTTGCTGAGATGTGTCAGGGTGAGGAGAGGGGAGGGAGGGAGAGCTGCAGGAGGCCCAGGTGCTCCTGAGCTGTGAATCATTGCTGAGCTATCACATGGGGTTGGCACTACAGTGCCCTGCCATGGGCCAGCCCAGCTCCTTCTGCTGCCTGAGCCTTCCCACGCTCAGAGACCAGCAGGGCATCCCTTGGAGCCTCCCTGAGCCTCCCTGAGCAGGACCAGCCTGAACCCTGAGGCAGAGATTGCTGGGGAAGCATCTCCAGCAGCTGCTCCTGGGGCTGAAGGAGTAACCCTGGGCTGGCTCCAGGGTCAGAATCCTTCCTGCTCTGGCAGAGGCTTGGAAGGGGAGGTACAGCTGTGATCCTGGAAGTGTGAGGCAAACCCATCCAGTGCTGTGATCAGCTTCATTAAGAGTTTAATTGGTACAGAGCCATCCAGTCCTGCTGGAGGTGGAGAGAGCCCCGTGCCAGGCATGGGGAGCACATGGGAATGCTGGAAACCTGTAACCACTGCTGAGGGGTTCCCACAAGACCTGGGGGGTGCAGAAGGGAAGGCTGGAGAGTGATGGATATTCTGGGGAAGCTCCAGCCTTCTTTTTCACCTCACTCACCAGGGTGGACAATGGATGTCCTGGGGGAAGCTGTGGGACCCTCGGGTCCTGTTTTTCACCCCACTCACCAGGGGGGACAGGCAGCCCCACCAGCAGCTTGGGATCTCTAGAGGGCACTGGGAGCACCCTGTGATGGCTCTACACTGGGGATGCTCAGACTGCACCCTCCTGCTGCCCTGGCAGCCCCTGCCCAGCTGGTCCCACTATTTCCAGCTCCTCCAGGCTGAAGTGCAGTTCCTGGCTGGGGAGGGATCCCAGCTGCAGACACAGAGGTGCTGGGCCGTGCAGTTGAGGCTCCTCCCTGATGCTCCTGCCTGTCAGAGCCTGGCAGGCTGTGGAAGAAATGAAAAGGAACATCACTTTGAATTTCAGAGCCCAGGAGTTGCAGCATCTCCCTCTCTCCCAGCCTCCTGCTGCACTTTCAAAGCTCTCCTGATGCTCAGGAATTGATTCTTTATTCTGGGAGGCAAGGAGGGTTTACAGGCTCATCTCCACCCTACTGTGCACAGAGCTGACAGGATACATGCCCAGGGTGGTATCAAGAGCCAGAGGCAGAGCTGACAACTGAGGAACTCTCTCTTATTCTTCCTCCCACTCCATCCTTTAAAAGTCCCAGTTTCCTCAGGAGTGATAGGCCAGGTTAAGGTGGGAAAAAAACACACCTGGTGCTGTGTCTGCTGGGATTTTCCTGCTAATCCGTTTCCTTGGGGAAGGTTTTCGGGCTCTGAGAGACTTGTTTCCCTGCACTGCAGCCTGGATGACACACTCAACTAGCCCTGCTCTCCTACAGCCCAGGGAGGGGACACAGAGAACATGCTCAGCCTGACCCAAAGCCTTCATCTCATCTCCATCTCCCTGATATCAGGGCATGTCCAATTAGAAGCAATGACCCCCTTTGACCTTCTTTGGTTTGAAAAGCCTCACTGTGTTGGATTTGTGCTGGTTTAGATTCTCTCCAGCTCACGTGTCTGTGCAGGGGGGGTGGAAGGGTCAGTGCTCAGAGGGGAGGGGGAAGAGCTGCTGCCCTGGGCCAGAACAGCCCCTTCTCTGCACCAGGGGCAGTGAGGGGAGTGAACACCACAGCATTCCTGCTTGGGGGGTGTCCTGCTCCCACAGAGGCACTTCTGCAAGAAGCCAGCACAGTGCTGTCCATCCGTGTGTCCAGAGGAACTGCAGTCAGGAACTGGAGGGACAGGACAAGGGGGAATGGCTTCCTGCAGGGTTAGATGGGATACTGGGGAGAAATTCCTCCCTGGGAGGGTGGGGAGGCCCTGGCCCAGGTTGCCCAGAGAAGCTGTGGCTGCCCCTGGAATCCCTGGAAGTGTCCCAGGCCAGGTTGGACGAGGCTTGGAGCAACCTGGGCTAGTGGGAGGTGTCCCTGCCAAGGCAGAGGGTGGAACAGAATGAGCTTTAAGGTCCCTCATAACCCAACCCATTCTATGATTCCATGAGTCTGTGAAGGACCCTCTGAGCAGGATCACACCAGGAAAGCAGCTCTGCTGAGGGATGAACACAGAGGCTCCTGCTCAGTGAAAAGCCTCAGCTAAAGGCAGGAAGCTGGGCAGCAGAGTTTATGGCAGTTTACTCCAGAATCCTGTTGTGGTTACTTGGGTGAGCAGCTGGGATCGATGGTGGTGTGGCCTCCACTTGCAGGTCCATGAGAACAGCATTTTCTTGGGCAAAGAGTAGTAAAACCTGCCTGTTTTCCAGTGGAGATGAGTGTGGGTTGCAGACTGAGAGGAGCCCTGGGCAGAGCTGTGTGTCCCCCATCACAGCCAGATGTGGTGGCACCTCCTGAGCACAGAGGGGCAGCCGGGATTGTCCACACAGAGAGCAAGTCCAGGAGAGCCAGGGAGCACCAGCACAGCCCCCAGGGCCAGTAAACACATCCACAAGGAGCAATCCCAGGTCTTCAGGCTCAAGTCTGACTTGTCTCAGTCAGACAAGTGCTGGATTCTACACCTGGGATGGGGCAACCCTGGATGGGAAACCTGGGGAATGAAAGGAGGGAGGGGAACACCATGGGAAGGGCCCCGGGGGTCCTGGTGGGTGCCAGTTGTCCCTGAGTCAGCAGTGCCCTGGCAGCCAGGAGGGCCAACCCTGTCCTGGGGCATCAGGGAGGGGATTGTCCCGCTCTGCTCTGCCCTGGGGCGGCCTCACCTCAACATTGGGGCAGTTTGGGGGGACACAATGGAGGGAAGATCTAAAGCTGTTAGGGAGGCATCCAAGGGAGGGACAGGAGGATGGTGAAGGGTCTGGAGGGGCCATGAGGAGCAGCTGAGGGCACTTGGTGTGTGCAGCTGGAGCAGAGCAGGCTGAGGGCAGAGCTCAGCGGGGGCTGCAGCTCCTCCCCAGGGGCAGCTCCGATCTCTGCTCTGGGGGAGCAGGGACAGCAGCCAGGGAACGGCTGGAGCTGTGTCAGGGCAGGCTCAGGTTGGATCTCAGGCAAAGGTTCTTCCCCCAGAGGCTGGTTGGGCACTGCCCAGGCTCCCCAGGGCAGTGGGCACAGCCCCAAGGCTGCCAGAGCTCCAGGAGGGTTTGGACACTGCTCTGAGGGACAAGATGGGATTGTTGGGGTGTCTGTGCAGGGCCAGGGGTTGGATGGATGATCCTTTGGGTCCTTTCCAACTCAGCACATTCTCTGTGCCTACGATTCCATGATCCCTGACCCCTTCCCACAGGCTCCTCTGCCTTGCTCAGCGTGAGGAGCTCCTGTGCTCTGGCTCAGTGCATAAAGATGTCCCTGTGCCTTGCAGATGGAGCCTGTTGTCAGCTCTGTGATTTAGTGTGGCTCAGCTGAGGCTGCAGTGAGTGTGTGAACACACACAGGGCCTCAGGCATTCCAGGAGCAGATGCAGACACGTGGGCCCAGACCCCCATTTTTCCAGCCAGCAAATGGAGAGAGAACAGTCCACGGGCTCTGGTTCAAACAGGATCTGAAATATCCTCCTGGAAGGGTTTTCCAGAAATAAATGAGATGTATAAAGACTGGAAGCAAGGGAAGAAGAGTGAACACATGGAGAGCTGCAGCAGGCACTGTGTGCCCAAGGAAAGGCACTGCTGTGACTCTGCCCTGCAGCCCCTCCCCTCCCTGAGCTCCCTCAGGTCAGGGCACAGCAGTCTCATACCCTTTGCTAGACACTTTTGCAATGAGGGAAGAGGAATTGCTTTCTCCAGGCACCTTTATAAGGGTATTCCCAGCAAAGGCATCACTTAGGGGATTCTCACAGCTCCAGGAAGGGATTACCATGGAGTAGTGCTTCGTTCCTGACCTGACCCACACTCTGTCTGTCTCTGCCCCAGTCCAGAACTGTTCAGGTGTTCAATTCCTGGCTCTGATTCCTGTCTATGCCATTGCTAGGGTGTTAATCTGGACCTCTAGAAAGATCAGAGACCCTTCAGAAGATAATGTGGCTCCCGGGATGGCTGGGAGCAGAGACAGAAGCAATCAAAGCATGTGTTCCTGCCTTTCCAGCAGAGGGCTTGCTCAGGTTGGGGCCCTGCACATTCAGGTCTTTCAGTCATTTGTTTGTGCAAGGGCCATTTCTGCACCATTTTGTCAGCTGCAGACCCTGGGCAAAGTCTTCTTGTTTCCAAGCTTTAAGGTGGAAGCCAACAGGAGAGCAGCTCTCCTGGAGCCAAATCCATCCCCACCTTGTGCTGCTGTCCCTGAGTGGGGTCCCTGGACACAGCCAGTGCAGCTGAGCATCCCTCCCTGGCTCCAGTGGCCTGTCCCCCTCTGCCAGCACAGTTGACCCTCCCTGTCCCCAGTGGTTGTGCAGACACAGGGGGGGTGTCCCCCAGCCCAGCCCTGGGCACCTCCCTGGCATCTCAGCTCCCCTCAGGCTTTCCCATTCCCCCACATCTGCCCCTGCCCCACACAGCAAGACACTGCCCCAGAGGGTGTCCAGGACAGCCCTCCCAGAGCAGAAACCTCATGCCCTGGTCTCCTCTGGTGTGGAGAAGGTGGTGAAAGTGCCTTCTCCGAGAAGAACAAACCAGTGAGAAAAAACTTCCAGTTTCAGCTCTTTTCCAGAAAAGGTACAATCTTCAAGTATTGGCCACACAAACCCCCAGGAAGACCTGACCCCAGCCCCATCCCCAACCTCTCTGCTCCAGATGGACTCACTCCACCAGCATTTATATGTGTTGTCCCACAGCCTCTCTTTTTTTTTCACTGCCCTGAATGCCAAAATGGCTTTTGGGGGACTGGGGAAGTCTTGCTCCCCTCACCCCAGTGCCCTGTGGCACCCCCAGCAGTCATTTATCCCTCCCTAAGCCAGGTATGGGGGGTGAGGTGACTCCCTTCTGGAAATCACCAGCACTAGGGGCAGATCAGGGGTTATTTTGGGATCTCTGTATCTCAGGGCTGTACTTTGGTTCCCCAGTCATCAAATCTTCCCCCTTGTCACAAGCTGGACGTGAGGGATGGGGAGAAGGGGGCGGGGTGGGCACTGGGTGCTTTGGAAGGAACATGTTCAGAGGTTCCTGAGTTGCTAAGGGGTAACTGCACAGCACCTTCAGGGGCTCGGAGAGAGGACTTTCCTTCCTGAAAATATGGAACCAGATTGGAAAAGCTGCCAGCCCAGCTCCTTGCTGGGGGAAACCTCCACCCTGGCAGGCAGCCAGTCCACCTGAGGGGGGCCTGAGCGGGCACTGAGAACTGCTGGACCAAAAACGAAAATAGGGGAAGAACCTCCTTGGTTCAGCACTCCCAGCCCAGAGGACACTCCCATCCCTGGGGGAGGGAGTGCAACCTTGGCTGGTTGTGCTGTGCTTCCAGACATGCACCAAAACCTGCCTGGAGCCTCAGTGTGTGAGAGCAGCCGTCCCTTGAGCTGCCTGTGGGACCTTCCCTTTCCTGCACCCCCCAGAGCTGACCTGTCTTGCCACAGGACCTTTGGCCCCAGCCTGGGCAAAGCTCTGGGATGGGACCTGGGAACTGGTTCTTGGCTGCTCTCCATCCTTGGATACCAACCATTCCTGCTCAGCTGAGCCTCGCAGCTCACCCTCTTGGAATCCCAGGAAGGCCTCAGCTGGGAATGCCCCTGGGAGGTTCCCCCTCCCCCTTGTATCACATGTTTAATTATATGCTAATGCAGAGCCCCGGCGTTGCTCCCGGAGAGCCTCCAGGCTGTTCTGGGCATGGTGAGACCCCTCTGTGTCCTCTGGGCAACCAAGAAGGACTGGATTGTTTGGCTATAACTGGTCTCATCTGCATTTCTGCCCGCTCGGCTGGACCCGCCCGGGACACACGGGAGGTGTGAGCGGGAGGTGACTCTGTCCGTCCCCATTCCCGCAGCTCCTTCCCTTTTGTTGCCACTTCCCTGGCTCTCCATCCCAGTCCTCCGGAGCCAATGGTGTCAGTGGCTTCGTGCTTCCCTCTAGCGGTCCCAGCTCCCCTCCAGAGCCACTGCTGCTCCCCCTGCTCAGGTGAGCCCACCCTGCCCCTCCCGGGATCCCGCCCTGTCCTTGCCATGATCCCACCCTGCCCCTCCCGGCATCCCGCCCTGTCCTTCCCGGGATCCCGCCCTGTCCCTCCCGGGATCCCGCCCTGTCCTTGCCATGATCCCACCCTGCCCCTCCCGGGATCCCACCCTGCCCCTCCCGGGATCCCACCCTGTCCTTGCCATGATCCCGCCCTGTCCTTGCCATGATCCCACCCTGTCCTTCCCGGGATCCTGCCCTGTCCCTCCCGTGTCCCCCCCGCTCTGGGCAGAGCAGCCACACGAGCAGAGGGACCTGGGGCAGGGTGACCTGGAGGATGGGTCACAATGGGGCTGCCTGGGACGAGCTGTCTCAGCTGGGGGCTCATCCCCAGCTGGGACACCCCATGGTCTGTGGAGGGTCTCTCCTCACCTTGCAGGGCGTTCCTGCCTCTGGGTTGTTGGAAGGTCCTTGTCTGAGCACGGGGGCACCTTGGTCACAACAAAACCCTGTGACTGGTGTTTAGGGTGTTTTCCTCGGGTGTTTTCCTCCTTGTTCACCTGAAAGATTTTGCAGTCGTTCCCAAAATGCTGACTCAGCTAAATTTCAGCGCCGGGTCCACAAATGGAGTTTGCTGCCTGGAGACTGCCCTGGGAATACTCCTGTTCTCCTCTTTAAGGACTGTCTAGTGGAGTCAATTCTCTCAGGTCAAAGTCTTGATGGAGCAAATCCAATTTTGTAGGAGTGTTCCTGTTCTGGACTGCCTGGGAGGGAGCTCAGGCTTTGCTGCACAGTAGGTTCTGACTTAAAGAAATCTCTCGATCTTTTAAAGAGCTCTTTGGGCTCTCAGATTCATCAGGGTCTTGGTCAACAGCAGCTGAACATGAGCCAGAGTGTGCCCACGTGGGCAAGAAGGCCAATGGTGTGGCCACAGGCCCAGGGCAGTGACTGTCCCTGTGCTGGCACTGCTGGGGCACCTCCAGCCCTGGGGGCAGTTCTGGGGCACTCAGAGCAAGAGAGACATTGAGGGGCTGGAGTGTGTCCAGGGAAGGGAAGGGAACTGGGGAAGGGGCTGGAGCAGCTGAGGGAGCTGGGGGGGCTCAGCCTGGAGAAAAGGAGGCTCAGGGGGGATCTTCTGGCTCTGCAACCCCCTGACAGGAGGGGGGAGCCGGGAGGGGTCGGGCTCTGCTCCCAGGGAACAAGGGACAGGAGGAGAGGGAACGGCCTCAAGGTGCTCCAGGTGACATTTAGAGTGGATATTAGGGAAAATTTCCTCATGGAAAGGGGAGGGTCAGGGGGTCAGGGGCTGCCCAGGGAGGTTTGGAGTCCCCACCCCTGGAGGAGCCCAAGGAAGGCCTGGCCATGGCACTCAGTGCTCTGGGCTGGGGGACAAGGTGGGCATCGGGCACAGGGGGGACTCGATGACCTTGACTTTCCAACCTAAATAATCCTGTGAGTCTATTGCCAAGGTGCACTGAAGATGCAGGGAATGGGCCCCACTGGGGAGGGATGGATCCAACTTCTGAAGGACAAAGTGGTAAAATGAGAACAGGACAGAGGCTGCTCCAGAACAAACACAGCCCTGGGCTGGCTGGGGAAAGGAAATCATGGCTCTGTCAGTGATGACTTTGTGTCCTACACCAAGAGCACAAACTCAGCAGCTGCTTTCCATGGAGGCAGTCAATC
This sequence comes from Pseudopipra pipra, assembly GCF_036250125.1. Taxonomy (NCBI): domain Eukaryota; kingdom Metazoa; phylum Chordata; class Aves; order Passeriformes; family Pipridae; genus Pseudopipra; species Pseudopipra pipra. Next base: position 6,147,291 of record NC_087572.1, on the reverse strand, counting down.
CCATTCCTTCAGGAGCAGTGCAAGGCAAACAGCCTGGCAGCTCCTGGGTGCCCAGCTGGGGGGAGCAGGTCGGGTTGGTGTCACGGTGAGCACCCACAAGTGCACGGGGCAGGTGCCAAAGAAGTTCTGACTTGCCCTTCCCTTAGGCCAGTGCATCTCTAACCTGGTTATCCCAGTGAAACAAAGCAACCCAAGCAAACTGGAAAAGCTGCTGGGGTCTGGCACATTGAGTTGGTTCTTCTTTAGCCCCCCAGGTGCTGTTCAGGCTAGCCCAGCTACAGGACAGGCTGAGGCAGCTGCTGAGTTCATGCTCTTGGTGTAGGACAACAGGGATAAGGTCACGTAGAAGGGGCCACACATCCCAGCATTACAAGATAATTTTAGTAGGAAAGTCATCTTGTGCACTTACATACCTCTGAGGACTTGGGCCCTGGTAGATTCCATTCATTTCCCCATCACCTCATGGTAAAAAGCCAGTGGGAAGCTGTGGCTCCAGGCCTGGGAAGTTGTTAGCGAGGCCAATCACGCCTGATAATTAGCACTGAGAGCACTGAGCTCATCCACTTCTCCTCAGCTCAGCATTGTCCTTGTCTTGCTACATTACTTTTTGGCAGTGGCCCAGCCAGCACATGAGAGATATTGAACTGACCTTAGAGCAGAGCAATAAAGCACGAGCAGAGCATCAACACCGTCCCTAACCCACAGATCATCAGGAGGCAGCCAAAGACTCTTGTCAACTCTGGTGACCTCCACATCTCCCCAGAGCCCCGAATGAGCCAGTTTGGCAGAGGAGGGGCTGGGCAGACCCCTGGGCAGGATGGCAGCACCCCTTGGTGTTGGGGGTTTAGGAGGAACAAAGGGGATTGGCTGTTTTTGGAAGTTTTTGCTGTCTGGTCTCTGCAAGATGCCCAAGTTCATTGCCCCATCTCCAGCCTTGACTTTTTGTTTCTATACAAGGAAACCTCCACCTTGTAGCTGTGCCCCTACATTTACATCCACTGCTAAAATCCACAGGGTTCAGAGATGTGCAGGGAGCACCATTAATTTTCCCAGCATGAGAAGCAGCTCAAAAGCCTGATAGGTTTTATTTTAAAATAAATTAGTAAAGGAAGGAGAAATAACAAGCAAAGCCCTAAAGAAAACAGCAGCAATGTTTGCAGAGGACAGTGTGTATGTGCATGTCTCAGCTGCTAAACAGAACCACAGAACCATAGCAGACTTTGGGTTGGAAAGGACTTTAGAGGTCATCTAGTCCTCTTGCCATGGGCAGGGACACCTCCCACCAGCCCAGGTTGCTCCAAGCCCCGTCCAGCCTGGCCTTGGACACTTCCAGGGATGGGGCAGCCAGAGCTTCTCTGTTCAACCTGTGCCAGGGCCTCACCATCCTCATTGTAGAAAACTTCTTCCTTGTATCTAATCTAAGTCATTTCTCTTTTAAGACCATCACCCCTTGTCCTACCACATCAGGTCTTGCTAAAAAGTTTATCCCCGTCATTCTTGTAGGACCCCTTCATGTACTGCCATAGACCCTTTGATGGCCAGGACAGGGAGGGTGAGGACAGTGACACTGTCCTCCTGTGAGAAGGAGCAGGAGAGGCCCAGTGCTGGTCTGGCCTGCACAGAGCCTGCAGCCCCAGCTCTGGCACACCCTGTGTGGCTGATGTTGGCTGCTGGTGTCACTCGGGCCGTTACCAAGACTTTGCTTTGTCCTCTGGTGCCAGATCCTTCTGCAAGAATATCCCCTTTGATCACAGATCATAGAATTTCTGAGTTGGAAGGACCCACAAGGACCATCCAGCCCAACTCCTGGCCCTGCACAGACACCCCAACAAGACCTCAGGCAGCCAAGCAGACATGGTCCTTCTGTGGGTGGCACTCAGCTCCAAGCACGCACAGCCAGCTGCTGATTTCCTTGGAAGGACACAAATGCATCCTCTCCTTTCATGGAGCACCACACATGCCGTGGGCTGTGGGGGCAGAGTGAGGCCAACAAGAGCTGAGGGTCTCACTCAGGGACCTCTTCATGTCATGCAAAGAAAAGGGACCAGAATTCCTTTGGCAGCAAGTGAGACTGGATGTGGCATCAGTGCCACGGCCTGGGAACCACGGTGGGGGTGGATCAAGGGTTGGACTTGATGATCTTGGAGGTCCTTTCCAACCCGGCTGATTCTGTGATTCCATGATTCTAAGTGTTCTCTCCAAAGGCTGTTCCAGACTGGCAGAACCAGAGCCCAGGCTGCAAATGGGGACAGTTCAGTCAGCCCTGCTTGAGCCAGAGGGTTCCAGGTGTGCCTGGGAGAGGGCAGAGGTGGATCTGGCACGTGAGGGGTTTGCAGCAAGGCAGGATTGGCAACTCATTGCTCAGGTCATCAGTCCAAACTAGTGTGGAGACTCTGAGCTCCCATGTGGGTCACATACCCTCTGCTGGTGCTGGTGACAGCCAGGAGTCCCTGGCAGGACTGTTCAGCCCTGGAAACACAGAACAGTTCAGAGGTGGGGTGTGCAGTGGTCCCTGCAGCCCAAAATCCACAGCCAGGAGGTGTCCCCAGTCCAGGACGTCCTGTCCCCCAGCTCCCTGCACCTGCCCAGCTCCCAGGGTGTCAGAGGCAGTGCTGTGACACCCCAGTGTTAAAGAGGGCTCAGTGTTTCCCAGGGCTCAGTGCAGCCTCACCAGCCCTGTGACACCGCCGGAGCTTCCCAAAGTGTCTGGCTCAGCACGGGCTGTGTCTCACACCTGGAAGCATCTGATCTGTGTGTGTAATGAGCTGGTGATCACTGGGCCAGATGGTGGGGTCAGGGCTGGGGCAGGACCCTGCTGGAGCCGCTCTGTGAGCAGCACTTAATACAATCACTTGACAGGGGCCAAGGAAATGTGCATCTGCTGGACTCGCTCCCCGCAGGCTGGGCTGTAAATAACTGAGCCTTTGGAGCACGGGAACAGGCACATTCCTGCCTGTGGACACGTCTGCAGTGCCAGCCCCCAGCCAGGTGTTCCCCTCCCAGCCTGGAGCAGCTTTAGCTCCTGGAGCAGGGAAGTGAGTCCCACTGACAGAGCTCGGGGTGGCCGAGTCCTTCGGGGAGTCATTGGCTCCCCTGCCTTGTGTCAGGGACATCAGCCCTAAAATCACTGCCAGAGGAACTGTCTGGGGGCTCCAGTGCCAGTTTGGGCCTCCAGCTGTGTCCTGGGAAAGGATGGCATGGGATGAGCTCACAGAGCTCACTGGGGTCCCTCCCCAGGCTGTGAAGAAAATACCTGAGCAATGAGAACCGCAGGGCCTGAGGGTCCATCTCCTCTGGACACTGAGGGGATGCTTCTTGTTCAGGAGGACATTTGTTCCTGACATAATTTCTGAGCAGGGTCCATGGTCTGGAGAACCCCAGAGCTCCTGCTGGGCCTCCTCCATCATACCTGGGAGAGAGGAGAGGACACGAGCAGGGGCTGCTGCTGAGCCTCCCCTTGCTCTGGGAGGGCTCCTGGCTGGGGCCTTTTTGGCCAGCAAAGACAGACAGAGCCCTGCCAGCCTGAAGCCACCCTCTCCCTGAAGATCTTCTCTTGGGTTTCCTGCCTTTGCTGTTCTCCCCAACTCCCAAAAAGCACCAGAGGTTTAATTTGTCACCTCAGACAAAGACTAATTTATCCTCTACCTCTGGGTTGTGAGATGGGATCTCCGCTCTTAGCAGTGTCAGGCTCAAATAATTCAGTTCTTAAATGATCTGACTCCTTCCTTATGTACTTTGGTCCTTTAGAAATGAATCAGTGCCCCCAAAATTGTTGTCACTGGCCAATTTAAAGATGTTTTGGGAGCCTCAGTATTACTTCTGTGCGTGAAAAAGGAAAGAGCAAAGATGCTGTTGCCAGTTATAAAGACAAAACCGAACACAAAAGTAGATAGGGAGCTGCTTCATTCCCTGTGAAACTCCATCCTCTGCCAGCCCCTGTCCCAAATCCAGCCTGTGGGGCTGCAGGATGGGCTCTTGCAGTCAGAGCCAGGGGGAAGGGAGGAACCCCGAGCCTGCTCCCACCTTTCCAGTCTGCAGCATAACACCCTCATACTGAGCTCAATCCCAGTGCAGAGGAATCAGTTGGGATTCCTACACCTCCCTGAAAACACAGACAGACACTCCCAAATCCTCTCATTACCTCATTGTGTCAAAGATTTTGAAGGCAGGAGGTACCAATGCAGGTTTGGGGTAACCCACACTCAGAATATCCTCCAGAGACTCTCTTGCTGAACCCTCTTGCTTTTGACTTAAGAAATCCTTCAGGAAAACCACCCTGCTTTTATCTTATTTTTTTATTAATATTATTTTATGGATCAATTCACTGCAACTTTATTGGCAAAAAATAGCTCCTGCTCACGTGTGAGCTGTGTGTGCCATTGTCCCATTATAAAGCCACTGTCGTGCTGTTATTGTTATATTGTCATTTCATAAAATGACTGAAAACATGAAGGTTTTATGGGAAATGCTTAATCTTGGATACTTGGGATTATTAACTGAAAAGGACTCTCGGCACCATTTTATGTTATTTTTATTTATTCAGCCACCCAGCCCTTTGTTCTCTAAGCTCCCAGGAGCAGATAACATTTCACAGCCTTATCACAGCTGGGAATAGCAGTGAGGGCACAGAACCTGCTTTGGTTCCCTTCCTGCCTGTTTGATTCATGTTTCTTTGGGCCAAGACAGAATCCCAGGATGTGCTGAGCTGGAAGGGACCTCCAAGGATGATGGAGTCCAACCCCTGGCCCTGCACAGACACCCAACAATCCCACCCTGGCCCTCAGAGCATTGTCCAAACCCTCCTGGAGCTCTGGCAGCCTTGGGGCTGTGCCCACTGCCCTGGGGGCAACCAGTGCCCAACCAGCCTCTGGGGGAAGAACCTTTGCCTGAGATCCAACCTGAGCCTGCCCTGACACAGCTCCAGCCACTCCTACAGATCCTGTCGCTGGTTATCAGAGAGAAGAGACAAGAAATCCTCTGTTCTTGGCCCCTCCTGGAGGAGCAGAGCTCACACCACCAGTTCCACTGGAGCCCTGGGCAAGCTCCTCAGCAGTGAGAAACCTGGAGGGACACAGGAACTAGACGGTTTGTCCTTCTGTGAGGGACAAATGCAAAATGAGGCAGGATCTGACCCCAAATAACCTGGTAGCAGTTCTGCAGCACAGGACCTGGCTTGGCTGGGGGGACCAGGGAAATGAGAGGTGCAAACATCACCTGCAGGCACCTCCAACAGCCTCAGGACCTCCACGTCAAGGAAGCTGGGAAGCAGCTGGAGAGAACCCTGAGGACAGCAACAGGAATGATCAGAGGCCTGGTAAGACATTCTCCAAAGGAAGACAGGAGAGAGGGCAGGTTTAACTTAGAGAAAGGATCGATGTGTGAGGATGTGGAGGACTGTACAGAAAGGACAAGGATGTGCTCTATGTGCCTGAGGTGGATAAGGAAGGAGGAAATGAACTTAAACCACACAAGAGAGACTTGTGGTAGCACCTGAAAAGCCCTCCCAGCAGGATGGATAAGGAAACACTGCTATAGATTGCCTGGAGGAGGTGTGGAGTTTCCATCACTGGGAGTCTTAGAAGGTAAGGAAATATCTGCCAGGGCTATCAGTCCATCCCCTGCACTGGTAACTCCATTTATCACGGCTGTCTGGCCCTGAGGGAACCTGCTGCCTTCCCCTGGAGCTGCCCCAGGAGCAGGACCTGGCTGAGGAACCTCTGCTCACTGGCCAGCAAGCCAAGAGCAAGAAAATTGGAAAAATGCCAAAGAGTGGAGGCAGTCTGTGTGCAGAAACATTGAGAAGTAAATCCCCAGAATAAAGGATGGCAAAAAATCTCCCTGCCCCCAGGCTGGGGAAAATGAGAGTGCAAGGAGCTTCATCAAGGCTTGGCTTTGAGGTAAGTCCCCCAAAAGGGCAGGTACAGCACGGGCAGAGCCCTCCTTGCTGTCCTGTGTCCTGCTTCCCCCTCGGGACAGAGGTGACAGACACAAGTCCAGAACCAAGGATGTCTTCCAGGACCATCAGACCAAAAACGACCAAGTGTCTGGTGTTTTTTCCACATAAAAAGCTGGAAGTGAATCACCTCCAGCCCATGGCATCCCCAGATGTTCAGCTCTTGGCAGTGAGGTGGTCCTGCCTCACCGCAGCCCGGAGATTTCCAGAGGGCTGGATTCCTGCCTCTCTCCCGAGCCCCCGAGCGGGACCGGCTGCGCCGGGAGGTCTGGAGGGCCCCCGGGAATGGCTGGCGGGAGGAAGGCGCTGCCTGGCCGGGTCTGTGGCAATGCCAGCTTGCCCTCTAGTGGCCCTGCTCCCAAACGTCCCTCCAGCTGCACGGGGCGCTGGGATTGGGAATGGATTTCCAGAGCTGTTGAGGAGCTGGGGGGAACGGGAGGCGCATCTGCTTCAAATCCCCTTCCTTCCTAAGGGGCTTCACCCCCCTCATGTTCGTACAGTTCACTGTGTTTGGCACCCGGCTGAGCTGCCTCTTCCTCCTCCTCGTCCTCCTCCTGGTGAGGAGGTTCAATTCCTGTGGCCAAAGAGGGGTTTGGGAGGGCTGGAGCACCAAGGGGACCCTCTGCAGCAGCAGGGAAAGGGAGTTACTTTGCAGCCCAGGCGACCTTTGCTCTCCCTTCCAGCATTTATTGAAGTTTGGGACAAGTTGGACGCTCCTGCTGCAGGAACCTGCTGCCACCCCCTCCCTGGGGTGTAACTGGGGAACCCCGGAGCAGCTGCACCCAGAGTGAAGGACAGTCATCCCACAGGGAGATTACAAGGAAATCTGCTGAAGAGAAACAATTACCCTCCCAGGGCTAAATGGAGGATAAAAAGGAGAAGTGTTCACAGTAGAGGAAGAGGGCTCAGCTTCCCAGGGCTCCCTGTGCTGTGGGACCTGGGGGCTGGATGGACATCCCTGCCCTGCAGACCTGGGGGCAGGAAGGCACCTCATCTGCAGATGGGCTTTCCCAGCCCCCCTCACTGTGGGAGTCCAAGCACTCCAGCCCCAAAAATCTCTGCCTTCCCACCCCCGATCCCTGGAGAAGCCCCTCCACAGGTGCTCACACAGCCACAACCCCGGATGGATGGACTGGGAGTGAGAGGCTGGAAAGCAGGGCTGGGAAGGGCCCTGGGGGTCCTGGTGGGTGCCAGTTGTCCCTGAGTCAGCAGTGCCCTGGCAGCCAGGAGGGCCAACCCTGTCCTGGGGGCAGCAGGGAGGGGATTGTCCTGCTCTGCTCTGCCCTGGGGCGGCCTCACCTCAACATTGGGGCAGTTTGGGGGGACACAATGGAGGGAAGGGATTGAGCCATTGGAGAGTGTCCAAAGGAGGGCAAAGAGATGGGGAAGGGCCTGGATTTGAAGCCATGGGAGGACACTGAGTGCAGTTGGTGTGTTCAACTGGAGCAGAGGAGACTGAGGGGAGACCTCAGTGCAGTTCCAATTCCTGGGCAGGGGCAGAGGAGGGGCAGGGACTGAGCTCTGCTCTGGGGGAGCAGGGACAGCAGCCAGGGAATGGCTGGAGCTGTGTCAGGGCAGGCTCAGGTTGGATCTCAGGCAAAGGTTCTTCCCCCAGAGGCTGTTTGGGCACTGCCCAGGCTCCCCAGGGCAGTGGGCACAGCCCCAAGGCTGCCAGAGCTGCAGGAGGGTTTGGCTGATCCTCTGGGGCACAGGGGGTGACTCTTGGGGCTGGGTCTGTGCAGGGCTGAGGGTTGGACTGGGTGGTCCTTGGGGGTCCGTCCCAGCTCAGCAGATTGTGGGGTGCTGTGAACCCCCTGCCTGTGACCCCTCCAGCAGAGCAGTGTGGAGGAGCATCCCTGCCCACAGCTCTGTGTGGAAAGCGTTAAATGATCCAACTCTCCTTCCCCTGTGAATAGATTTTGCTCTGCTCTCCTGCAATGCTGTTTATCAGCAATTGCAGGCTCTAAAATCCGTACTTTACAAGTGCAGCATAACCTGCCAGTTATAATTGGTTGAATTATACCTCATCCCTGATGCAACTCTTGATGAGTCGCCGCCTCAGCCGGAGAACTGATAGGAGACAACTTTATGGCTCTCTTGGAAAACACAATTATAAATTGCATCCCCACCACAGGCCCTGGGAAAGGTTTAACTGCTTCACTGCTGCTATCAAGGCAAGAGGGAATCACTGCCACTCCCTTCCCAGCAGGAAGGGAAAAGAGGACAGAGAAATCACTGATAAAGATGTTCAGAGTGATCTGGTAAGAAATAACCAATAGGAAAAAAGGGATGTACTGGCCTAGTTCCCATTTACACGAGGGCTTCCCAACAAACAGGAATGGGATGAAGTGTCTCTTGGCAGGAGAGCTGCAGGGCAAGGAGAGGTACCAGGGTACCCACTGGGTTTGGCCACCATGAGCTCTGCAGCCTTGTGTGGGTCAGGTTATCTCCTGATCCCAGCCCTGCTGGAGCCACCCTGGTCCCAAATCCTTCATTGGGATGGGTGGCCTGCTCAGAGCTGGTCTTTCTGATATTCCTCTTTTCCTCTCCAGCTCTACACAGTTGGAATTGGGAAACAACTCTCCCCAGGGCTGAGTGCCCAGTGCAGACAGAACCAGGATGCCTCAGGGGGTGCAGCCCCTCCCCTGCATGGCCCAAGGGACTGGGGGCCTGGTGGTGTCCTGGGGGGGACGAGGGTTGATGGCTCAGCCACAGCAAAGCAGCCCAGCCCACATCAATCACCCCTCCAAGGCCCTGGGTGCCAGTGCTCCCAGGCACTGCCAGGAAGGGGGGCCAGGAGCCTTTCCTCTGCTGCCAGGGCTGGGCTTTGGGTGCAGCAGGACCTGCTCCTGCAGCCCTACAGCAAAGGCATCCTGAGCTGCACCTGAACTGTGCCCAGCCACTGCAGGGGGTGAAATCCTGCTCCAAGGTCAAGCCAAGTTTATCACTAATCCTTGTATCCAGACCTGCCTGGGTTTTGTGCTGCTCTTGAGAGATATAACAGGAACAGAGGGGCAAAGCCCCCCCAGCCACACCAACCCTGCCAGGCTTTCAGCCAGGGGGCACTTCCAAACTGCCTCCCTTGTCTTCAAAGACAGAATTAGTTCCCTTTCAAAAACAGAGTGAAAGAAATATGTCTTGACTTCAGTTTAGTCATTTGAAATGGGCCTGGAAGCAGCTGCCTGTCCTGGTCATCCCTGTGCTCCAGGAAGAACAGTTCTGCTGCAGGAGGTTCCCAGAGAAGCTGTGACTGCCCCATTCCTGGAAGGGTTCAAGGCCAGGTTGGACAGGGCTTGGAGCAACCTGGGGTAGTGGAACCCATGGCAGGGGGGTGGATTTAGATGATCTTTAAAGTCCCTTCCAACCAAACCATTCTGTGAGTCTGTGGTTCTGGAAGACTATTAGAAAATCCCAGCAAGTGCACCAGGTCTCCTTGTTAATTAAGTTAATTAAGTGAGACCTTTAATAAGGCACTTCAGAAGTAAATGTGAATTGTGCTGGGGAATGTGCTGGGCCTTCCTCAGCCATAAACCCTTCCTGTAACACCGTTCAGGGTTTACTCTGCAAATGGCCCAAAATTATCTGGGACGGAGCTGCCCTTGTACCCTGGGAAACACTTCATCCTTCCCCACTGATCCCAGACTGACCCCACTGACTGGCCTTTTCAAAACCTGGAGGGCTCCAAGCAGCTTGAGAGAAAGCTCTGGGAAGCCTCTCCTGGTGCTGCCTCTGCTGGTCTCTGGCTCCCCAGCAGCACCTCAGCTCAGAGCTGCTGGAGGCACCAGCTGCTGACCCCGAGCCCAGCACTGGGAGCAGCCTGGGGCACAAAGGGAGGGCCACACAACTGCCCAGAGGCCAGGGAGGCTCACCTGGGGCAGGGCTGGATGGGCAGGGAGGGTTTCTCAGGGGTGCTGGGTCACTGCCCAAAGCCATCAGATGGGTGCTCCTGGGCACATCCCCAGGAGACTTGGCCAGGTGTGGCCATACCCAAAATATCCCTTCCCAGCAGTACCCACCCCCAACACGGGGTTCTCCAGCCACAGCCACGGCTCCCTCTGCCCTTCCAGCCCTCAGGGAGGATCTGCACCCCAGGCAGGGCCCACGTGGAGCAGCTCCTGCTCTGCCTGCTCCCCACCCTGTGTCTGCACAGGCACAGCCAGTGGCTCAGTCCAGCATCCTGCTCCCTCCAGGCTTCTCCCCTTGGAGCTTCCAGCAGGAAAGGTTGCATTTAGTTTTCATCCCAGGGAGAAAAAACTTCAGGGCTTTTCCTGAGCCTCTCTAACCCTGAGTGCCCCAGAGAATGGTGCTGCCAGCCTGGCATGGGGTGAGTCAGAGGAAGCAGGAGGTCACCCACCTTCCCTGCACCTTCTTCCCTCCCCACTCAGCTCCTGCTGACTCAGAAGCATCTTGGAGCAAATCAACCCATCTCCTCTTTCCAAATCCTTTGAAATACAGGCCCAGAAATATTTACAGTCTCTCTGCCTGTCCCTGACCTTCAGCTTTTATTTGCCTACGTAAATTTTGTTCTATTCTGGAGCTACAAGTTTCATATCAGGGCAGTTCAATCTTTATGAGGATAAAGTGTTTGCAGGGCTCTTAAGCAGCTTAACGTAAGCATGTGTGGGAAAGATTAACAGCTTTGCAAGTCGGAGCAGTTAAGTGACAATATAAAGAGAAAGGAAAGGGGAAAACACCATCAATCTAAAGCAGCAGCAGGAATATCTGAGATGAATTACTGAGGGGAACTGGCTGCCAAGCCCAGCAGTGCCTCAGGGAGATGCTCTGATGACCAGTGGAGCCTTCTCAGGGGAAAGGGAGAGACTGAGCAGCTGGGAGGGATCATCTTCTCTACAGCTCCCAAATTTGAGAAATAATAATTATCCCTTGATATTTCGAGACCATCCCAGCAAACACACGCATTGGGTTTAAGGAAACCAGCTTAAAACAACCCCTCAAATTCCCTTTCCTGGACCTTTCCAGGGCAACACCCACAAAGGAGCCCTGTGAAACCTCCTGCTTTGGTGCCAAACATCTGCCCTGGGCTCAGGGCAGGACTCGGGTGGGAAGGGACTTCCTGAGCTCACCTTGGCCAATCCCAGTATTCTCCAGCCTGTCCCCTCTGCAAGGACAGGGGGCTCGATGCTGCCTGGGGGAACATCTCATGGTTCACCAGGAAACACGTGGGGATGAGGAGGGAGACATGGACACCCCCAGACCTCTTGCAGAAACAAGGAAAACCCTTCATCCAAGACCCCTGCGATCCCCCGGCCCAAAACCTCGGGATAAACTGGAGGTGACCCCAACAGTGATTTCTGAGCTGAGTCCCCTGAAGGATTGGCACATTTCTGACCATCACTTGGTGTTCTGTTCCAAGCAGGCAGTTGAGTGGAGGAAGGAGGAGGCAGATCCTTAGCACAGCTAATTCTGGGCTTCTTCAAGCCACTGCCAAGCCCTCGGAGATCAAAGTCATCCCACAGGCTGGGGCTGCCCCACAGGGCTCAGGAACCAGCTCCCTCCTTGTCTCCCCATTCAAAGCAGCTCATGGGACACTCACCCTTCTTTCTGCTGAGGAAGAGTTCCCAGGGGGTTATTGCAGGGCTGATGGACACAGAGACCACCTCACCAGAGACCCAGTGCTCTCCCCAGGGCATGAGGTGGCAAAAGAACAGTTAAGAAGTGTCAGAAGACAAGCCAAACATCACAGGCTGGGTTTTATTTGACTGCCAGTCACTGCACCTGCACAAGGGAACAAAAACCCCTGTCAAGAGGTTGGTTGCAAAGCACAGAGTCCTGCAAGGACAGAGGCTTTTATGACCTCTGGAAACCAGCTGAGGTCTGTGTCCTTGACTCCCCTGCCATGCAGCTAAGGGATGATTGTGCCTGTCTTCCAAGACATGGGGCTGGTTTAGTGGTGAATGGCTGCAGGTGTTGCTGGTGATGCCCGTGGCCATTGGCTGTTTGGCTCCAGGGTTTAACTGCACAGCCAAAGGGAGCCACAGAGCACTGTTCCTGCTGAAAGAGGAAACACGAGGCAGCAGGAGAAACAGGGACCAGCACTGGAGGTCAGGGAGCAAATGCTGGAGATGCTCTTGCCAAAATCAATCACTTTGACAGTGAGAGGAGACTCCCCTGAGGCTGCCCTGGGACAGCTCCCAGAGCTTGGGTTTGCCAGGAGAGTGTTTGCTGGGTGCAAAGTACATATTGCAATATTAATGATGCTCATTCTGTAAGGGCTCCCTTTTCCCTCCACGTCCTCACTCTTCCTTCTCAGCCTCTTCCACTGCACACAAAGAGCAGAGAGAGGAAACCCCCTGGATGTCAAAGCAAAGATCAGGAGGTGACAATCTCCACCTTAACATTGCTGACTAGGGATTTGATGCCAAGGGCAGAGTAAATATTTCAGAGCAGGGCACTCTCACACATCCCTGGAACTCAAACTGCCCTGGCTGGCAGGAAACTGGACAAATCCCAGCTAATGGTTGGCATTCAACCCCGATTTTGTCAGGGAATTTTTCCCCTTGGAGAGCCTGGTAGGAGGCCTGGCCCTCCTGGCCCTTGTCCTGCTGCCTGGGCTTTTCCCCTACCATCTGACCTTCTCCAAACATGTTGTGCATGAGTCATTCCTGCCTTTCTGGGATCCAAAAGATGTAGAGGTTAGTGACAGACACCTGCTGCCTGGAAAGCTTCAACAACAACATCCTCTGAAATACCTGAGAGCTGGGGAGCATTTGTGGATGGACAATATCCCTCTTCTGCACATCAAAGCAGAACTTTTCCTCCAGGGTGGTGCTTTTGACAAATTTCAGCATGGGATAAAAAGGTGGAACCAAAGTCTTTGGGTGAGGTCAGAGGGCTCCACTGCAGGGCTGCTGGAATTTCCCTTTATGAGGAAGCCCAGAATTGCAGTAGCACCCAAACATCCAGGTTACATCAAACCAGAGGAGTTTGTTTATCCTGATGTGGGACCTTTTCCTGTGTTTTTGTTCTCTTTTCAGTTCAGACCCAAAGAGCTCCGTGCCAGTGGAACAGGACATGTGACTTCAAAGCAAACCCTGCTGGGTGAAAATTGCCCCAGGTTCCCAGGGCAGTGCCAGAGAGCTCCCCAGGACAGAGCAGTGCAGTGGGAGGTTAACAAGCTCAAGAACTATTTCAGTGCCTGGTGTGTTCCTCTGCTCTCTAAGCCAAGTCCAGGCTGTTTTCCAGGGAGAATAAACCCCACCTCTGTGCATCAAGGGAAATCTGCACTATGCAAACAATAAAGATAACAGGGACAGATAACTTTGCAGGCTGTTGTTTTTTACATCTTGGCAGGAATATAAATAAGCCTGAACAGTTGCCTTAGAGCTGGGAGAAGCCTGTGGATGGGGCTGGAAATCAATGTGCCAGGCAGGAGTGCTGGGGCTGAGTCAGCTCCTCACTGCACAGGAATCTTTCCCTCCCTCCATTCATCCCTCCATCCATCCCTCTAACCATCCATCCATCCCTCCATCCCTCCAACCATCCATCCCTCCAACCATCCATCCCTCCAACCATTCATCCCTCCATCTTTCCATCCATCCTTCCATCCATCCATCCATCCATCCATCCATCCATCCATCCATCCCTCCAACCATCCATGCCTCCAACCATCCCTCCCTCCAGCTGTCCATCTCTCCATCTTTCCATCCATCCCTCCTTCCATCCATCCACCCCTCCATCCATCCCTCCCTCCATCTTTTCATCCATCCCTCCTTCCATCCTTCCCTCTCTCCCTCCTTCCATCCCTCCATCCCTCCATCCATCCCCCCATCCATCCCTCCCTCCCCCCCCGGGTGTTTGTTTCCAAGGTAACCATCCCCACACTGCCCAGGATTTCTCCCATCTCAGTTCCAGGCTGGTGCCTCCAGATTTGTGGCTATGTGACAGCCAGCTTTGGGGAAATATAGTGCAGGGGAACAAACCATCCCAGGGCTGTATTTGGGGCAGTGGGAGATCTCATGGACAGGTTTGCTGCCCCTCTCAGCCCAGGAAAGGCAGGTTTTCCTAGAAGAGGTTTCTTTGGAAATGCACTGGTTTTGGTGACACCTGTAGGGACAGGGAGGGGGTCACAGGTGTGTTTGCACCCAGAGCTCTCCTGACACAGCTCACTTGGCCCACGTCACTTCCCTGCCTCATTCATTCCAGATCTGGAAAAGGAAAGACTTCAAAAGTTCTTGTGCAGGAATGAATCCTCCTTCCCAGCCCGCTCTGAGTCCTGGGAACAGCCCAGTGCTCCGAGCTGTGCTGATCCAGCTTTGATGGCCAGTTCCACGAGAAAGGCAACCTAAAGCTTCCAACATCTGAGCCCTGGATTTTGCAATATTAATGATGCTCATTCTGTAAGGGCTCCCTTTCCCCTCCACTCTCTTCCTTTTCAGCCTCTTCCACTGCACACAAAGAGCAGAGAGAGGAAACCCCCTGGATGTCAAAGCAAAGATCAGGAGGTGACAATCTCCACCTTAACATTGCTGACTAGGGATTTGATGCCAAGGGCAGAGTAAATATTTCAGAGCAGGGCACTCTCACACATCCCTGGAACTCAAACTGCCCTGGCTGGCAGGAAACTGGACAAATCCCAGCTAAAATCAGATGCACATTTTTAACATCTCAAGAGCTACAACTGAAACAGCTTCCCAGGCAATGAGCTGGACAGGGATTACCTGAAGGATCATGGGATTCTCCAGCTCTTTTGCCATGTTTGGCAGTTTGCAGCCAGAGTTCAAGTGAAGGACGTGTTTCCAACCAGAAGAGCTTTGGCCAATGGTGTGTTCCTGCAAGGACACGAAGACCAAGACACCTCCTGCTCTGACCAGGCCACTCTGAGGAGCCTCATCCCACAGCCAGAGCCCCCCTGGGCCTGGCTCAGCTGAGCTGGCCCTGAACTTACCCAAGGGTTGAAATCCCTGCAGCTCAGGTCCATGGGCAGCTTTCTGCCAGGGAAAACCATCAAATCCTGGGCTTGTAAGAGACTGGGTGAGAACCATTTATTGAGCTGCTGTTATTTCTAAGTCAAGATGCAACTTCTGCACACAGAGGCTTTGTTACGTTAAGTCAAATTCTTGCTTTTGGCTGTCTGGGCTCTGCCATGACAGATTAATACTGATTTGAATAAAAACTCAAACCTTTCTGGGACATTTTCTCTATGGTCTATTCCTTGCCTTTACTCTGAGAAGCTGGGAAGAGAGTCCCACCTTAGTGACACTGAATTTCAACCCCACATTTTCAACATTAGCCTTTCTCTAGGATGGATTTGTTCTTACAGGTAACATTTTAATAGCTGTAAAATTAAAAATAACTTCTCTCCAGTACAATCAGCCCAATCCCCTACAAGGAAATCTACTCAGACACCAACACCCACTGCAGGCAGATTATCTGCTCTTCTGCATGGTAAGAGTTGTAAGAACTGAATTTGGAAGGAGAGAGAAATTCTCGCTGAGTTATTTAAACAGAATATGTTTCTCAGAAGACAAGTGAAGGGTCTGGTAATGCCTTCCCCCAGGTCCTGGGCACTGCCCACAGCAGGAAAACAGGAAAGCTGGGCAGAAACTTGCCCAGGTTTTGTGATGGCATCCAAAGGGGTGAGATTTGTGTCAGATTAAGGTACCTCTGTGCCCTGGAGTGGGGTGTGGGCTCTGATGGGTCCCTTGTACCTGCCCCAGGATTTTCCTGTTCTCAGCAAAACCAGTCTCAGTGTCAGGTTTCCAGAGGAGCTGCTGGCTGTGGTCCACCCCAGAGCCACAGATGTCCAGGGGAGCATCCTCTGCTCCCCTTCCTCCTGGCTGTGCCTGTCCTGGATGTCCCCAGGAAGGGCTGAGACCAGGGACAAGGTACTGGAGGGCTGGGAGGACACGTATGGGAGGGACAGGGGACCAGCCCTGCAGCCAGCACAGGGTGTCCTCCTGCCCTTCCTCCTCCTCACAGGGTTAAAAGGGCCATGAAACAGCGACAGGGCAGCCACAGTGCCCAGCAGCAAAGTGCTGGAGGGGTTTTCCCAACTATTCCCTTGGAGCACTTCAAAAGAGCCTGGGGCAATACCCCCCTCTGCAGGACCCCATGGCCTGGGAATGATGGCCTTGGGCACCAGGTGCTTTGTGGGCAGAATTCCTGCAGAGGTGGGCAAGAACCAGCCCTCCCAAACTGTCCTTCCCACCACAGACCCCTCCCTCCAACCATCATGCAACCCCCTCCCTGGGTGCACAACCCCCTCCCTGGGTGCACAACCCCTCCCCTGGGTGCACAACCCCTCCCCTGGGTGCCCGTGGCCCCTTTGATGCCAGGCCAGTGCCCCTCCAGCCATCCTGGCTCACTCCTGGTGCCTCGCTGGGATCAGGATTTTATCCAAGCTCCCCTGGGAGCTCTGCTTTTCCTTTGGGAGCTCTCTCTGAGGGCTTGGCAGCAGGAGCTCCTGGGCTGTGTAGCTGTGACACCGCCTCTCTGGCAGGGACTAGGTCAGGATTTAGGAGGTTGATCGTTCCCAGAGCAGTGGAAATATCCTGACATTTCTCCCTGTCTCTGCTCCTGTGCTGCACACAGAGTGTTCCTGATCTCTGCCTCCTGCCTGGAGCTCAGGCACTCTGGGGACTCGCAGGGCTCTGTGCCTGGGGCAGGTTCCCTCCAGCCTGGCCCCAGCACGCCCGGGGTGACCATGGCAATATGTTTGCCACCAGCATACACTCCCATTTCAGCTTTTAATAGAAGTTTGCTCTTCATGGGCTTTGTCTCTGCCTGGTAATTGTTGGGATCTTCTCCAGGAGCTCATCTCTCCTAAGGAACACGGGCTTTGCTGGGGTTGTGCAGGGAGTGCAGCTCCAAGGGCAGGGCAGTGCCCACCCAGACACGAGGGAGGGTGGGAGAAAGGGGCCTCTCCTTGGACATGGAGGGGCTGGAGAATGTCCAGGGAAGGGAAGGGAGCTGGGGAAGGGGTTGGAGGAGCAGGAGCAGCTGAGGGAGCTGGGGGGGCTCAGCCTGGAGAAAAGGAGGCTCAGGGGGGACCTTCTGGCTCTGCAACCCCCTGACAGGAGGGGGGAGCCGGGGGGGGTCGGGCTCTGCTCCCAGGGAACAAGGGACAGGAGGAGAGGGAACGGCCTCAGGCTGTGCCAGGGGAGGTTCAGGTTGGATATTAAGGAAAAATTCTTCACTGGAAGAGTGGTTAATCATTGGAAGGGGCTGCCCAGGGAGGTGGTGGAGTCCCCGTCCCTGGAGGTGTTCAAAAATCAAGTAGACGTGGCACTTCAGGGTGTAGTTTAGTGGGCACGGGGGGATCTGTGCAAAGTTTGAACTTGATGATCTTGGAAGTCTTTCCCAGCCTTAATGGTTCTGTGATTCTGTGAAAGGCACTGGGGGAAGCCATGGCTGAGGGGTGGGTGAGAGCAGGTTGCACAGTGGATATTTTGACCAGGAGAGGGGTGGGTGCTCTGGAAGGGCCATCAGGACTGTCCCAGCCAGGAGACAGGACGAGAGCAGTGATTTCTCCCTGTTCTTGGAGAACTGTGGCTGCTGGCTGGAGGTGCTGAGAGAGGAGGAGAGGGAAGAAAGGACCCAAAGGCAAGAGAGCACTGGGCTGGCAGGGCAGAGGGGCTGCTTTCTGCCCCAGGATTTACTGCTCAGTTCCGATCCAGCCCTGCTGGACCATCAAATCCTCCCCCTGTCCAATCCTTCCTGTAAGAGCAGATGCTGCTGGGGGTCCTCAGGCACACCCTGGGCACAGGCTCCGCTCTGGAGGAGCTGCCCTGCAGCTCACAGGGCTTTGCTGCTGCCAGAGCCAGGAGGAGCTGCCCCAGGGCTGCTCTCACCCAGCAGGGATCCCTCTAAACCTGTCAGCAGGAGGCTCCTGAGGAGAGCAGAGTGTTCCTGGTGCTGTGACTGCTCCCCTGGAGCCCGCCTGCCCTCGGGGTGCCAAGCTGCTGCTCCTGCCCTTGGAGAGGAGCCAGCTCTGCAGCATCACAGTTTAATTCAGTGACTCCAGCAGCTGCACTGGGAAGAGCTTTGACAAGAGACAGAAAGAAAGGCAGGGGGTGGGGAAGGGGGCAGGGGGAGCTGTGGGGTTCCTGTGTCTCACACTGTGTGTCCCACCAGCAGGGTCAGATGAGGGGTTAACATCCCTTGGGTTCTCTCTGGGACTGGGAGCACCACTGTGGGACACTCCCAGTCCTGTGCAGGCCCAGCCAAGGCTGGCAGATGGTTCCTGGGCCTGACCCCTGATCCAGGAGCAGCTCCTCGGCCGTGGGGCAGCAGGAACCCCCAGCTGTGCAGAGGGGCAGGAGCCCCACAGCTCAAATGAAGAGCTGCATACCCTTGTTTTCCTCTGGGGGATTTGCTGAGGACTTCTCCTCCCTTTCTTCAGCACATCCCACCCCTGTGCTCACCAGTTGAGCTGGCAGTAAACCAAAACCAAAACCAAACCCCAAACCCAAACCTTTGCCCTGTGCCTCACCACTCAGTTCCTCTCCTCCCCCAAACCCCTCTGTGTTTTCCCTGAGTCTCCCGGTTGTGAAGGTTTATTTCTGTGTCAGTGCTCTCACCGCCTGCTTGGAGATTTGTGCTCTTGCTGTCCTTCCCAAGGGAATGTGCTCACCAAAGCATCCAAGGAGGAAGGACACCTTACAGCTCAGGGCACAAGAAGATCCCTGTCTGGTCCTTTATCCCTGAATCAGCTGGGGTACTGAGTCCTCCACATCAGCCCAGTGCTGGCCCAGCTCTCTGGGACACCAGGGCTCTGCACTGGGCTGACACCATCACACAGGCTTCAGCAACAGCGGGAAAAATGGGATTTTCTTGATAAGAATAAAAATAAACAAGAACAGCATGGATGGTGTGGGAATGAAGATGTTTTAGATGCACTGAGATGGGATTTCATCATTCCAACAGAGAAAGGGGAGAAAGAAGCAGAGACTGAAATGGGAAGCAGTGCTGGTGGGGGTCTGAAGGAAACAGTCTGGGAGCCAGAGGGTGCTGGTCAGGCTTTTGTGGGAAGACTTGGAAGTAGTAAAGCAGACAGTGCCCATCAGAGGAGGCTCAGGGTGGATCTCAGGCAAAGGTTCTTCCCCCAAAGGCTGGTTGGGCACTGCCCAGGCTCCCCAGGGCAGTGGGCACAGCCCCAAGGCTGCCAGAGCTGCAGGAGGGTTTGGACAATGCTCTGAGGGCCAGGGTGGGATTGTTGGGGTGTCTGTGCAGGGCCAGGGCTTGGACTGGATGATCCTTGGGGGTCCCTTCAATTCAGTACTCTGGGATTCTGTGGTTTCCTCTGAGGAGGGGTTGGTTGCTCCCTGTGCAGTGACACCCTGGCAGGATGTGCCGTGGTGGGACTGCAGCAGCTCTGCCCCAGCTCCTGCTGTCCCCTGACACACCTCACCTGGGCCAGGGCAGTTCCTCTCCCCTCATGGTCCCTGTGCTGAGATGGTTCCTCATGTCCTGCCTCAGGAGCTGTTTCCTCTTTGTGCTGAGAACTTTTCATGGTGGCATCCCTGGACTTCCCTTCCTGGGTTATCACGATGGTTCCTTGAGCTGCCAAAATCATTTCCCTCTTCTGTCTGCAGGGCTGCTGTGCCTGGGCAGTGGAGCTGCTCTGCTCTGACCGATGGACATGCTGTCTCTGGGCACAGAACCCTGTCCTGGACCTTCTCCAGCTCCTCTGCACATGGACAAACCCATTGCTTGGCCACCCTTCCTGGAGACACGAACCCAGAGCTGTATCAGCTCAACAAAGCACTGTGTCTTCAGGCTGAATCCTCCTGAAAATCAACCAGGCTGACATGAGAAGCACAACAATTAGTCCATGGTGGTGATGGTATCTCCTCATTGTGGGGAGGGAGCTGGGGGTGGTTGAGACAGGGGGTGGGTAAGAGAGCAGCCCTCCCCTCTGCTGCCATCCCTGCAGGCCTGTGGATCAGCCACTGCCCCGTTTCCAGGGTGGGTGGGCAGGAGAAGACATTTAAATCTCCCATGGGCAGGATGAGAACCTCTGGCTGTGGGTCTGTCTGAGCTCCCCAGTTTGTCTCAGAGGGGCAGGGAGGAACCAGAATTCCCACAAAGGTTGCCATTCCCTACCAGGAGCAGAGCTGGACCCTGTGCCTGTGCTGGATGAACTGGCACTGCCCTGTCCCCCTGGAACTGCAGCTGCAGGAATGGCAGGGATGCTTTGACTTGATGATTTTAGAGGTCTTTTCCAACCGTGATGATTCTGTGATCCAGGGGATGTTGTCACCTCTCCCAGACCATGCTGTGACAGACAAGAAGGCACCTGGGGGTGGTCACCACTGGCTTCCAGAGGAGGCCAAGTCAGGAAGGACATGGTGGGAATTTAAGAGAGAGGTTTCAGGGTCTGCACAGGGAGGGTCCACCAGGGTATGGGCAAAACATGTTCAGTCTGAGCTGCCAGCAGCTTGCAGACAGAGGTTGTGGCTCCAGACACTCCTGTCACCCACAGAAACATTCATGATAAAGGCAGGCAATAAAAGCCATGGATGGAAGAATAATTATCCAGGGGCGGGAAGGGAATAAAAAGGGAAAGAGCCTTGATGTAACATAAACATCATAAAAGGCCATAAAAGCAAAGCAAAGGGAAGTGTGAAGGAGACTGAAGGTTGGCAGCAAATGTACATAAACAGAAGGAGCCAGGCTGGAATGGTCTAGAAATAGGGAAGGTTGTGGATGGGCTGCAATGGAGAATAAATGGATGTGAGGTGAAAATGAGTGGGGAAATAGATTGATGGAGCAGAGAACGGCACTGGGAGCTGCACTGCAGGGCCAGGGAGTCATGAAAACCCCTGTGAGGGACATTTCTAAAAGCTGAGTGAGAGGGACTGAGGAGGGGGAGAGCAGGGGGAGAGGGGAAGGCAGAGCTCCAGTGGCCAGGAGCAACCATGGGATGGGGAGCAGGGCTGGGGTGGGGAGACCAGGCCAGAGAGCCCTGAGGAACTGTCCTGCACTCAGCAGAGGAGATGTGCCTGCTGGGGAAGCTCCAACAATCCATGTCAGGACGTGGATGGAGCCTGCCTGTACCTGCCTGTACCTGCCTGCACAGAGCAGGGGATCCTGAGCCAGCAGGAGCCAGGACACAAGGCTCTCTGGGGGACACAAAGCTTTCCAGGGGACACAAGGCTCTCTGTGGGACACAAGGCTTTCCAGAGGACACAAGGCTCTTGGAGGACACAAGGCTCTCTGGGGGACACAAAGCTCTCCAGGGGACACAAGGCTCTTGGAGGACACAAGGCTGCCTGGCCAAGGTGGGGCTGAGGGGGACTGTCCCCTCCACACCCTGGAGCTGTTTTGGTGTTCTCAGGGTCCCTAATCCCAGGAATGGGAAGGCAGATGGTGCAGCAGAGACCAAGAGGAGCCTCCAGGCACTGATGACATCAGCCTGGAGCACAGGGAGATGTGCTCAGAGCGAGGGGGGAGGGAGGATCCTCCAGCTGCTGCAAGTGCCAAACACTTCTCATTCCTCATGTGCTCTGATTAACACCTCCACACGCAACAGGGCTGCGAGCAAGGCCTTCCTGAGCTCTGCTAATTATTAAACACACTTCTGTTAAGTTTAACCAGACGTGCTTGTCAGCTGCTGGCAGGAGCAGAATAGTGGGAGAGACTTGTAAACACCCTGGGATGACTCAGTGAAAGCTCTGCCAAGATTCCCAGGCACTGGAGCCCTCGACCTTCAGGTGTCGTTGTCTACCTTGTGTTCCAGCCTGGACCTCTCTGCTCCGAGAGCAGGGTCAGGAGCAGGGGCTGTGCTGACAGGAACATGTGTTTCAGTGCTGTGGCTCCTCACACCTGCTCTTGGTCACACTGAGATGGTTCCTCAGCAGCACCTCGGCTGCCCTGGGCCTTGCAGTGGCTCTTGGGGGTGACCTGCCCCAAACAGAGGCTCCTGAGGACTCTCTGTGGTGCTGCCTCGAAGCCTTTGGCTGCTCCTCCAGAGCCTGTGTCAGTCTGAAGGAGAGCTGGTAGGGAGCTGTGCCAGCTGCTCCACCAGGGAAGTGGCTTTGGGCTCATAACACAAAAATCTTCACTCTTTTGAGACCATTCAGCCACACTCAGAGCACACAGGCTGCAACCTGCTCCTCTACCTCCCTCCCTCCCCACCTCCCTCAGTGCTCTGGGGCTGTGACCTGCACAGGCAGTGCAATTCAGAGTCATAGAAGAGAATCATAGAATTATTCAGGTTGGGAAAGGCCTCCAAGACCATCGATTCCCCCTGTGCCCCATCCCTAGCCCAGAGCACTGAGTGCCATGGCCAGGCTTTCCTGGGATACCTCCAGGGGTGGGGACTCCAAACCTCCCTGGGCAGCCCCTGCCAACACCTGACCATCCTTTCCAGCAAGAAATCCCTCCTGATGTCCAACCTGAGCCTCCCCTGGCACAGCCTGAGGCCGTTCCCTCTCCTCCTGTCCCTTGTTCCCTGGGAGCAGAGCCCAACCCCCCCGGCTCCCCCCTCCTGTCAGGGGGTTGCAGAGCCAGAAGGTCCCCCCTGAGCCTCCTTTTCTCCAGGCTGAGCCCCCCCAGCTCCCTCAGCTGCTCCTGCTGCTCCAGCCCCTTCCCAGCTCCCTTCCCTTCCCTGGACATGCTCCAGCCCCTCAATGACTCTCTTGTAATGAGAGGCCACGACCTGGACACCTTCCTCTGCTTCCTGGTTGTTTTACAGCCCCTAATTCATGGTGATCTAGGATGGAGCTATTGCAAATTCCAGTAATCCTATTCAGAGAAAGAAAAATAAAAGTACCATATATACAGCTCAACCAGCCAAAAGCCCGTGAAAATCTGAAACTTTTCAACTATCAGGTCATATCTTCTCCAATCAATGCTGTAGAACATGCCCTGACAGGTTCAATGTTTACCCATTTTTTACCAGCTTCTTTGAAAAAACCAGAAAGAACCCCTTCCCTTGGCATGGCTTTGAGTCTGGAGGAGCTTTTTGCTCCTATCAAATCCACCTTCAGCACAGGGATCCTACTCCTCAGCAAGAAACAGCAGCACCTGGGTCAGGGCAGCCTCTGGTATCGATACAGGCTGGGGGATGAAGGGATGGAGAGCAGCTCTGGGGAGAAGGACTTGGGATGCAGGAGGATGAAAAGCTGGACATGCCCCAGCTGTGGGGACTGACAGCCCAGAAACCCCCCTGGGCTGATCCCACAGAGTGGGCAGCAGAGAGGAGGGGATTCTGCCCCTCTGCCCCCTCAGGTGAGACCCCCCTGCAGAGCTGCCCCAGCCCTGGGAACAACAGCACAGGGACGTGGAGCTGCTGGAGAGAGTCCAGAGGAGGCCCCGGAGATGCTCCAGGGCTGGAGCCCCTCTGCTCTGGAGCCAGGCTGGGAGAGCTGGGGGGGTTCCCCTGGAGAAGAGAAGGCTCCAGGGAGAGCTGAGAGCCCCTGGCAGGGCCTAAAGGGGCTCCAGGAGAGCTGGAGAGGGACTGGGGACAAGGCATGGAGGGACAGGACACAGGGAATGGCTTCCCACTGGCAGAGGGCAGGGACAGATGGGATATTGGGAAGGAATTGTTCCTGTGAGGGTGGTGAGGCCCTGGCCCAGGTTGCCCAGAGAAGCTGTGGCTGCCCCTGGATCCCTGGAAGTGTCCAAGGCCAGGTTGGAGGGGGCTTGGAGCAACCTGGGCTAGTGGGAGGTGTCCCTGCCCATGGCAGGGAGGTGGAACTGGATGAGCTTGAAGCTCCTTTCCAACCCAAATCAGTGTGTGATTCCATGAGAAAGGATGGATCTGTGGATTGAGATGAACTTCCTTCAGTGCTTCCTGCTGCAGATCTCTCCTGGCTCTGTTCCTCCCCCATCCAAGAGCAACCACTCTCCAGTGGCTCAGTGCCAGGCTGGTGAGGCAGCTCAGTGGCACGGACAGGTTTTGCCTCCATGGGTTGCCATGAACTCCTCAGGACAGGGCAGGACCCAGCTGGGGTGGGAATGTCCCAGCTCAGGGAACACAGAGCCCGCGGCAGCGCAGGGCGAGGCTGGGCACACACCACAGCTGGGCACACCACAGCTGGGCACACCCCACAGCTGGGCACACCCCACAGCTGGGCACACCACAGCTGGGCACACACCACAGCTGGGCACACCCCACAGCTGGGCACACCACAGCTGGGCACACCAGAGCTGGGCACACCACAGCTGGGCACACACCAGAGCTGGGCACACCAGAGCTGGGCACACCAGAGCTGGGCACACACCACAGCTCCCCCAGCACTGCCTCCACTGGGCTGCACTTTCTGCATGTTTTGGGACACCCAATTTACAGGTTAAACAGCAATATATCAACCTGCACACTGCCCCAGAAAAACAGGAAGAGAAAAGGCTGTGTATTCCTGAGGTGGCCGAGCAGACTCCTCTGCTGGCACGGCCACATCCCCACTTCCTCTATTAAGACATCGACTTTTCTTGCCTTTTTTTTTTTTTACAGAAAGGAGACAGAAAGAGAAATTACTCTTGTTTAACAGTGCTGGGATTTAAGTAGTCCTAATTAGTCATGGGCTAGATGTGCATGAGCTGCTTGTTGCCTGTGCTGCTGTTTTTCACTTGGAGATAATTTTCTTCCAGAGTGGATGACAGGGCTGAGCACAGTCACTTTGGAATAGGAAAGAGCAGACTTTTAAAATTGTTTTTAACATGAAGCTTATAGTTTATTGTATCAAAAATCATGAGGGAAACCTGAAAGCCATAAGGGCTGCTCCATCCTTCCTGTGTGAATATTTCTGTTAAGCTGGATACAACCACAGAACCATGAACGGGTTGGGTTGAAAGGATTTGTAATGACCATCATCTTGTTCCAACGTCCTGCCATGGGCAGGGACACCTTCCACTGGAAATACTGTGAGGAAGATGTTACAGATGGTCCTGGATAGAGGACTCTGCAGAGACAACAGCGAATTTTCCAGGGAGAAGCCTGAAAGCCTCATGTGCTGTCCTTGCCAAAGCCCTCAGGCAGGGAAAATGTTAAGAGTGTCAGGAAGGTGACACTGGGATTAGGGACACTCTGGATGTGCACTCCTGGTGGGTGCCAGTTGTTCCTGGGCAGGGGCAGAGGAGGGGCAGCTCCGATCTCTGCTCTGGGGGAGCAGGGACAGCACCCAGGGAACGGCTGGAGCTGTGTCAGGGCAGGCTAAGGTTGGATCTCAGGCAAAGGTTCTTCCCCCAGAGGCTGTTTGGGCACTGCCCAGGCTCCCCAGGGCAGTGGGCACAGCCCCAAGGCTGCCAGAGCTGCAGGAGGGTTTGGCTGATCCTCTGGGGCACAGGGGGTGACTCTTGGGGCTGGGCCTGTGCAGGGCTGAGGGTTGGACTCCATGGTCCTTGGGGGTCCCTTCCAGCTCAGCAGATTCTGGAATTCCATGATATGTGAACTGCTCAGCTCTCTCCAAAGTCCTGTATTTATACCCCTTCTCCCAGCAAACCTGCAGCTGGAGGATGTAGCCAAAATGGACTTTAGCCTGGAAACCAGGCTGTGGGGCTTTGCCACCAGGGATGTGCTGGATGAACCCTCCTTTTGTGAGTGAGTGGCACAGGTTTAGGACAGGGGCCACGTGGCCCCAATAACCTGGCACAGTGTCTCTGCCCACAGGGCTGTGGGGGTGGCTGGCAGCCAAAACAGTGCCCAGAATGGCACAGCAGGGCTTTTATTTTAAGGTTGCCCTGTGCAGTGCCACACAATGATACACAGTCCCACGATAAGGAATGTTAATAATACTCCCCTTTCTGCCAGGAATAGAGTCCCTATCTCCAAACCCCACCACTCTAATCAGCAGAAACAAAGCCCAGTGGATGAAAACAACAAATCCGGGACCTCGGGAATATTCAGATTCAGGAAAGACTAAATATTTAACTTGTGAGGCCAATGCATCCTGGAATGTATGGGGCACTCCAGGAACAGCTCCCCATTGTCCAGGGGCCACAGGGGAAAGTCCTCTTATCCAGGCCATGTCCTGTAGGGCCACCAGGCTGCCCCAGTGACCCCAGTGCTCACCCTGGGGTGGGAGGCCGGGAGATCCTTGCAGAGGTGAGGCTGAGGGTGTTTTCCATGAAGGCTGTCCCAGCAGGAGCAGCTCAGGGCTGTACATGCTCAGGTTGGGGTTGCTGTGTCTTTGATCTCTGCAGTAGGACACTCCCAGATCTCTGTCTGCTCTGTTCTCCAGGTTTCAGTGTTGTTTGCTGGTTGCTCCCACAACCATCCCACATTTATGAGCCCCTGGAGAGATCTTTCTGGCCGAGGGAGCATCTCCCAGCTTCTCCCTTCCATAAGGAAAATCCAAAGAAACCATGCCTGGCCCATGCTCAGGGGTGGGCAGTGGGAGCCCTGCTAAGCAGGGAAGCACTTGGGCTCAGTTCCCATGGAAGTCAGCCCAGCTCTGTGCTCACAGAGCCCTGCCCAGCCCTCCCTGTCTGCAGGACCCTGGGCCATTCCTGCCACTTCTGTGACATCACCACACTGGTCTCACCTGCTCTGAGACCTCTGATCCCTCTCCAGCTCCTGACACCTGAGTCACATCTCCAGCAAAACTTAAACTGAAGATCAGAGGTTTTGCTGCTGAAACCAACTGCCCAGTTCCCGAGTGCTCAGAGCCTGAACTATCCTGGAAACCACTGTTGCCAAAGGTTTGGCTGGGCCCTGAGCAACCTGGGCTGGTGGAAGGTGTCCCTGCCCATGGCAGGGGGTGGAACACAATGAACTTTAAGGCCCCTTCCAACCTAAACCAGTCTGTGATTCCATGACAAAGATGTTAAAGATTCAAGTCAAGAATCTGCTAAAAGGCTCCTGCTGCCCAGGGCTCTGGGAATTCATGTGGAAGGGGAAGAAATGGAAGAAACAACATCCCCTTTCCTGGTGTGTTCATCAGGGGCCATCTCTGCACTTGTGTCCAGGACAGGGAAGCAGAGAGGATGAGCCAAGGGCCTGCAGAGAGGGGAAGGTGGAGGCTCTGGGGGAGGGCAGTGCCCATCCCTATGGAGAGGGACCTGGGAATGCCTTTAGCGGATCCCTGGAGAACCCTCGGAGCAGAGCCCTGCCCTTGGTGCTGGTTCCTGCCTCTTCCCACCTGTTTTCCCTCCAGTGGCCACGTGCCTGACCCCGAGGCCCAATCCCTGTGTGCCAGGATCCTGCAGTCACAGTGGAACACACAAAACAAATCCCGAGGGGCCGGGGCACCTTCATGATATTACAAACAAGCATCAAACCAGGGCTCAGACTCCCAGACACAGTTCAGGCTCAGGGAACCCAAGTGTGCCCTTGGTAACCCTGGGGGCACAGGCAGAAGCCCCTGGTTATGTGTCTGTGTGAGCCTGACCCTGGAGATCCAAGGAATTCATCCACACAAGTGACACACAGGCCCTTCCAGGGCAAATCTCACCCAGTCCTGTCCATGACAGTCCCGTGTGGACAGTGTGAAAAGAAAACCTGGGGAAAACAGCAAAACAATAAGACACTTCATTTTTCACTAGTTTAATAAATACACATTTTTTTCTTTACAAGAAAAGCAGCTCCTGTTAGTGAGGAGAGTGAATTTTGCCTGCTTTGCAAAAGTTCATCCATTGTTCAAAGCAAACTCTCCTGTCCAACATAAACAGGGACTCTTAAAAACATTCTCATCCAAAACAATTGCCACGAGTTTGGATGTTTTCATGGTCCTCACTCTCCCCTACTGTTTGATCATTATGTTTTACAATATTTTTTCCCCTTCCTCACAGGCTCTGTTCCAGGTGCCCCTGCTCTGGAATTCGTGGCTTCATCACCCAAACTTGTGCATTGAGTGAGATACAATGGAAAGAATGTCGTGGCATTGACTGTGGCTGCCCGGCCCCTCTGGGCTGTTTGCAGCCCCTGGGCAGAGGTCACAGCTGGGCCTGTGGCCAGGCTGAAGGAGCTCAGCTCCACAGGATCATCTCCTTCCTTTCTAGGAATCCCCTTCAGCGTTCTCCTGCAGGTCACCTCTCCCTTGGCACTCAGTGATGAGCACTTGGCTGTAAATCCTATGAAGGAGCCTTCGGGATCTGGCTGAGGCTGTGCCGTGCTGGATCCTGCACTCAGGAATGGTCTGTGCTCCCAGAACTGGCTCTGGCAGTGTGGGAGGCACATGAGGACACAGAGGGAACACGAAGAGAGAAGGGGGAATGATCTTTGGCCAGCTGTGGAGCTCAGCTCTGCCTGCAGAGGAGCAGCCAGGCTCAGTCCTGCCCCCAGCTCTGGCAGATGTGCAGCTTGTTCCTAAACAGGCTTGAGAGGCTGGGGCTGAAAGGAGAAAATCCCCACCAGAAAACCAGCCCAGAGCAGAACAGGCAGTTCCTTGTAATCCCAAATCCCCCTTCTTCCCTTTCCAAGGGTGTGTAACCAGGAGCAGAACCAGCTCATCTGTTCAAAGTGACACCCAGGGAATCAGGCTCCTTGGGACCTCTGACATCTGGGGATGCTTGGAATGTTTGTTTTTCACTCCTATCATTGCAATTTTTAAGCAGTACAAGACTGGGCTGCCCCTAAGTTACATGGTTTGGAGTAGTCATAGAATCATGGAATGGTCTGGGTTGGAAGGGACCTTAAAGCCCATCCAGTCCCACCCCCTGCCATGGGCAGGGACACCTCCCACCAGCCCAGGTTGCTCCAAGCCCCGTCCAGCCTGGCCTGGGACACTTCCAGGGATGGGTCAGCCACAGCTTCTCTGGGCAACCTGTGCCAGGGCCTCCCCACCCTCTCAGGGAACAACTTCCTCTGTATATCTGACCTAAGTTTCCCCTCTTCCAGTCAAAGCCTTGCATTTGAACACTTCCATAAACTTGGAGCATTCCAGTGGCTGAAGGTCCAATCCAGTACCATGCAGAAAACTCACCTGTGGCTGCTTCCTCTCTTTACTAAATCAGAGAATGAACAGACCAAAGACTTTAAAAAAATTCTGGAACACATAAAGTATAACTTATGCAATAAAATAAAAAAAAAACTAATCAAGCTAGACCGTCCTCTTGGGAGTTTTTTCTAAATATATCACTCAAAACTAAACTCTGCCTGAAATGAACACACGTGAGGAGTCCCAGAAGTGCACAGGGTGTTGGATGCACATTCACAAATGGGCTCAGGCTGGTTCTTATCCCCAGTATTGGCTCTGAGGAATGGACAATGCAGTGGTTTTGCTGCATAAAATACTCGATACAGCAGCAGCAGCAACCAACTCCCAGCTGGCAGAGCTCAGTCAGAGGCAGCATTTCCACTCTCAGGGTAATGTTGGTGACAAAAACACCCTTGGCTGGAGTGTCCATCCAGTCCCACACAAGTGAGGATGTTCTCTCCCTGTAATTTCCACTCCACATGGATACACAGTAGGATGTCACCATGGCAGGGTGACCAGAACTGATGTCAGGGGCTCTCAGTGCTCCCAGTGGGACTCCCAACTACTTTTGTCCCATTTTAGTGGTGCTCAGAGGGGTGGCACAGAGTGGCATCAATGCACTCAATGCACTTGTCCAGCTCTGCTCTGGGCAGAAATTAAATTATTTAAACCCAGCTTCCCTTTTCCAATTTAACTCTTCAGCATGCAGCAATTTCCAAAAAAAAAAAAAAAAAAAAAAAAGGAAAGAAAAAGAAGAAATGCAGCATTTCTGTTAATTGGGACAAAACAGAGCAGTCCTGTAGGGCCCTCCCTTAATTCACTCCCTGAACAATGTTCACTGATCAGGACTAGAGATTCAATTAAGTACCTTGGGGTGGTAATTCATAAAGGCAGAATAAGGAGTTTGCAGACAATTTGTCTTTCCTTCTCTCCCAGAACGCTCCTGCTGAGCGACAGGGGCTCTGCCTGTAATTGGCAACATTAATACAATTAAGATGCTAATTTTGCCCTGGTTTGCTTCTGTATTCCAGAGGCTCTCACTTCACATCCCTCAACACATTTGACTCTGCTCAATTCCATCATTATTTCTTTCCTCTGGGCTAAGAGAGAAGCCAGAGCCTTCAGACAGGGCAGCTCCCCCAGAGCCAAGGGCTTGTGCTGCTGCTGCCTGAGAAATGGTCAAGGATAAGGAGATGTTGGATCCAGGAGGAGCTGATTGTTTATTTGGATTAAACCAGGGCGTTAATGAAGGTCCCAGGAAAGCACTGGGCACGTGGCAGTAATTAGGAGGAAAAGAGAAAAATAATTACAATCTGCAAACACCCCCACACCTCCTCCTGCCTGCCAAGCCCCCCCAGCCCTCCAGCAAGGCAATCCCTGCAGATCCCACCTCTGCCCTTCCCACGGAGCAGCCCCAGGATCTCCTGCCCCCATGGCTCAGCTCTTCTCCCTGCTGGTGGGAGGATGGGCTGGGGGTGCAGGGGCACAGGATGGTCCCCCAGGGAGGGCTGGAGGATGAAAGGATGGGCTGGGGGTGCAGGGGCACAGGGTGGTCCCCCAGGGAGGGCTGGAGGATGAAAGGATGGGCTGTCCCTGCCAGCTCAGGTAACAGCAGAGCACTGGCTGTGGGAGTCAGGACAAGGTGAGTCTGTGGTCTAAAGGAGAAATGAGATGCAGACAAGGGACAACCGTGGACAGGGAGACCATGGAGTGACAGGGGTGGAGTCACACTGGGATTGTCCCCTGGCAGTGAGGCCTTACAGGTCCTTACAGGTACCTCACAGGTCCCTCTCCTCATCCCAGCCAAGGGGCTGCAGCCAGGCTGCTCCTGGGAGTGCTCCCTGGGTTGGGCCAACTCCCAGCCATGCCCAGGAAGGGTTTGGAGAGCCCTCACTGCTCCAGGGTGCAATGGCCAAATGGCTCTGATAAACTGATCACCCCAATAAATTCTGCCTCAGCAGGCAGGATGATCCCAGCTCTCCTGGATTCCACGGCAAAGGTAAGGAGTGCTGGGGAGCAGAGGATGAGGTTCTTCAGATGGGAAACTTCTCCTGTGACTTGTGGGTCTGTTTGGGGGCTGCCCAGAGTCAGGGGAACCAACAAAGGAATTATTCTTCTGAAAAATCCAAGGAGGCATTATTTGTATTCAGTCTCTCCTGGACCTGATTTCCCCCTCCCACTGCAGAGAACAACCTGGATGAGAGCACGGGAAGGTTTGAACATTACCCACTCGTGGCATGAGCAAAACACGCTGCCCTGCCCTGGGCTGTGCCTTCCCCAAACTCCTCCTTTGTCAGAGGAAGCCCTTGAATTTGCTTTTCCTCCTGCCTGGTTAGAACGGGGATTTTCTGGAAGCCAAACAAAGGCAATGGAGATTGTCTGGGGAGATAAAGATGGAACAGTCTGAACAAGCAGGAAGCTGAGGGGGAACGGGGCTAAAACGTGGCGAGTAAACAAAGTCATTTCTATCTCCTGCCTTGCAGAGGGGGAGGAAGAGCTCGAGGGGCCATGGAGGTCCTTGTCCATGGACAGTGCTTTGGGAACTGGGGAGGCTCTCCACAAGATCTGGGAGGAGAAGTTTTGACCCAAAGCCTCCAGATTTGGTTCCCTGTCCCAGCCAGTCACTGCTGAAATCCAGTGGCAGGAAATTCCTGCAGCCTTCCCCCAGACGGAGAGGCAGGGCAGGGTTTGCCCGAGGTCCCCCACTCCTTGTGTCCTGAGCTGGGGTCCTCCCCTGGGGCTGCCCCTGCTCCCAGCCCTGCCAGCTGAGCTGCAGGAAGGAACAGGATTTCATCTCTTCCTCAGAGCTCTGAATGGTGGAGCAGCACCAGGGTGGCTGAGGGCAACCCCTGGGCTGAGGGGCCTTGGCATTAGAAGAGACAAATAACAGCTCTTGGAGCGAGGAGTCCTGGAGCAGGGCTGGAGCCACCACCCTGGCACGTGCCTGGCCTCGACAGGGATCTGGCTGCTGGGCTGGAAAATGGGTCTGCTCTGTCCTCCCACACCTGGAAATGCTTTCACAGGGGTGCTGAGCTCGTGCTCCCAAAGATCATGAGCAGAGAAGGTGAGGGAGGGGTGGGCTGGGCAGGGCCCTGGGGCTCAGCTCTGCTGAGATTGGATGGGGTGGGCTCTGCTGCCTCCCTCTCACACAGCCAGAGATCCACCAGCAGCTCCCAAATCATTAACAACCCAGTGTATCCCAGGATAAGTGACATAAACTTTCCTGAGGATCTGGAGCCACAGCATGGCTATAACTCACCTGGAACAAGAAATACCTGCACATTTGTGTCCAGACACAGGAACTGCTCCCAGCACATCCCCAGTGCCACAGCACCAGCTGCTGCCCTGGGTGTGGCTTCCTCCTCCATGGTGAGGTCAGGCTGAAGATTTAGGCATAATTCCTGATCTCCTGGGTCCTCCAACTGCCCCGAGGTCCTTCCTGCTCCCTGGGCAATGTCTGAGCTTAAATCAAAGCGTTTTTCCAAAATTCTGCCTCCAAACCCCAAACGGTCAGTTCAAGACACGAAGTTCCTCCCTGCTCCAGGTTGGTCCCGTTCCCAGTCCCACCCCCTCTGGGTCTCGTTCCTCTCGTGCCTGATGGATTGCAGAGTGTTTCCTGAGCAAACGCTCCTCAGTCCATGGGCACTGACCCAGCCCCACCATCCCCTCTGCTGGGTCCCCACACAGCTCCCCCAGCTCTCACAGTCTGCTCTGACCTGAGCACTGGGCACAGGACTCCAGCCCAGCTGTGGCACAGGGACAGACTTTGGTGTCTCTGTTCCCTGCTCACACAGCCCCAGGTACTTGTCCAGCGTGAGGAGCTCAGACCCCAAGGGTTTCTCAGCCTCTGCCCCAGCACAGTTCCCCTCCTGGAGGACAGTCCTGTGGGGAGGACCCTGTCTTTGGTTTCCTCCTCTCCAGTGGAAGATTTCACTCAGCCCATCCTGCCCCAGCTCCCAGCAGTGGGGAGGGACAACAGGGGCTGGAAGCAGCAGGGATGAGGCCTCAGCAATTCCCACTGCTGGGATTCCCCAGCAGGATCTGCTCCTGAGGCACTTGAGGGGTTTCCAGGCTCGGCTGCAAACGAGCTGTTCCATGAATGTTCTGGCAGTAAAACACTCTCAGGAACCAGGACACTGCAAGGATGCTGCTGAGCTGGCTCATGTTTGACTTCATCTGGTGAAGATTCCTGCACGAGCAAAGCCACGTGTGGGGGCTGTCCCAGGGCATTGCTGGAGTCACCATGGAGCAGCCTCAGCCCCTGGAACCCCCAGGAAAAACTGTCATGTTAATCCTCACCTGGCCACAGGTACCTGTCTCCAGTCCTGCACCCAGGCCAGGAAATGAGATCTTAGAGATAACACAACCTGCACGATGGGACTTTTGACCAATGCAGTCACATGGAACAGGTGGGGAGGCCTTTTCCACAGACAGGGAGTCTGGACTCACAGGCACTGTCCCATTTCCCAAAGAATGTGTCAGCCAAGTGCAGCAGAGGGAGTTCAAACAGGAATGTCTGCTCTAGCTGGGAGTCAGTTGGTCAGGCACTTGTATAAGATGATCATTGTACCTCCTTTCCAAGAGAAAGAGTTCTCTTCCCTTTCCCTTTCCCTTTCCCTTTCCCTTTCCCTTTCCCTTTCCCTTTCCCTTTCCCTTTCCCTTTCCCTTTCCCTTTCCCTTTCCCTTTCCCTTTCCCTTTCCCTTTCCCTTTCCCTTTCCCTTTCCCTTTCCCTTTCCATTTCCCCTTCTCCTTTCCCTTCCCCTTCTCCATTCCCCTTCCTCCTTCCCCTCCCCTCTTCCCAAACCTTCCCATGTTGGGGGAGGAAGCAAAGAGATATGGAGACAGTTTGTCCCCACCCTGGAACAGCAAAAATCCCAGAGGGGAGTTGCAGAGGAGTGTAATCCTTGCCTGGAGGAGTCAGCTTCCCCCTGGCACAGAGCAGGGGGAAACCAGCTCAGAGCAAAGCTCAGGAGTTGGTACAAGCTGCTGTAGAACTGTGGGTGTAAATGAAGAAACAGGGTTACCCATCCTTGCTTTTTCTTCATGACATTTGGTGCCTTCGGGTGCCTCGAGTCAAAAATGCTGAATAAAATGGAAGCAAGGACACAGAATCTTCTGATTCTGAGAGCTGGATGCACCATCTTTGCCCTGCTCAGACCTGTGCTCACAAAGGAGCACAGTGTGTTTGATCCTCCAGGGACTGTGTTTATCCAAGGCAGGGATTTCTGCAGTTCTGAAGCCTTGGAGGCCACTGGGCACGTTCCTCACCGACCTGGATTCCTCCTTGCCAAGCAGTTTCCTCCCAGTCAGCACAGTTGTATTTTTTGGCCTTTCCCTCTGTTTCCTGTTGGCTTCCTCCTCTCCAGCAGCAGCAGCACCAGATCTGAGGAGCTCCTGGAGCTGCTGTGCTGGATCCCAGCTCTGCCAGCTCCTCTCCCCCTCCTCCTGCCCCTGCTGTTGTTTGTAACACTTTGTGCTTCCCCCTCTGCCCTTGTGACGAGCTTTGGGTCCCCTCCAGGAGGTGATGCCCAAGGACAAGGGCTGCAGTGAGGACACTGATTCCTTGCCTGTGCATCAGCTCCAAGGGCTCTGTGATTTCTGGCACAGCAGCCTTGATTCTCAATTGTTTCCTTAAGAGAGATTTCACTTGGAAATGTGATCCAGAGTTTTAAAAAGGGAAGCAAAGAACACACCACGAGCCTGCCAAGTGGGGCAGCAGCACCAAACCACCAACCAGCAGCTGCTGGCTGAGGGGAAATAAGCTCCCAGTGCTTGTGCACAGACACACACACTCAGACAAAGTCATGGGGACCTTCTCACCAGGGGGGGAAAAACCTGTGGCACTATTTAAACCTCAACCTGGTAGAATCATAGAATTATGGAGTATCCTGTGTTGGAAGGGACTCACAGGGGTCATCAAGTCCAACTCCTGGCCCTGCACAGGACAAACCCTTCTTGAACTCTGGCAGACATTGAATAGGCTCTGTAAAAAGGATTAACTCTTCTCACACTTACTCTTCAATCCCTGGTCCTTGCACAGCCTCACACCTGCACCTGCAATCTTAAATATTTAGGTGCACCAGCGCAGAAGCCACAGCCTGAAATCCCTCTGCCTGGTTTGCATCACTTCAGTGCCCAGGTCTGAACCAGAGGGGTAAATGTACAGACCTGAGCAGGTTTCCACTGTTGGCACAGTGGGAACAGTGAGGCAGCAGCAGCTCCCAATGGACCTCAGATGTCCATTCCAACCTTGGCTATCCTGTGCTGTGGGGTCCCCTGAGATACCCCCTGGGTGGGGCAGGGCTGGAGCACTCACTGCAGCCTTTCCTTTGGCAGACTCACCCAAGGCCCTGCCCAGCTGCCTGTGGGTCAGGCCTGGGGAGCCTGGCATTGGCTGGGATGGACACATGCCCTGAGGATCCAATCTCTCCTGCATGCTGGTTTAGCTCCCTAATTATTCTACTTTCTCTGTCCAGAGCATCCTCCTGCTCCTTGCACTGCTCCTGACATCTGGAGAATCCCGGAACAGTTTGGCTTGGAGGGGATCTTAAAGCCTATCCAGTCCCACCCTCTGCCATGGGCAGGGACACCTTCCACTAGCCCAGGTTGCTCCAAGCCCCATCCAACCTGGCCTTGGACACTTCCAGGGCTGGGGCAGCCACAGCTTCTCTGGGCAACCTGTGCCAGGGCCTGCCCACCCTCCCAGGGAACAACTTCTGCCCAATATCCCATCCAACCCTGCCCTCCTAAGGAGCAGGAGGCTCAGTTGCTCATCCAGATGTCCAGTCAGCTGTGGCAAAGTTGCATTTCAGTTCCTATTCCCTGGCTGCCCCAAGGGAGGGAGCTGGGCTGTCCCACTCCCAGCAGCAGGAACTGCAGCCAGCCCTGCTCTGTGAAACTTTCCATTCCCCACTTCTGTCTGATCGTTATTTGAAGCTCAGTGCAGACATTTGCCTCGATAATATATCACAGAAATGAGTTCCACTGGTTAATTATACATTGCACAAAAGCAGGGATGTAATTCTCCCTCCGGGGCGGGATTTCATATCCATGCCTTGCTCTGCCTTCGATCACTGGAGCGTGTGTGTGCCCTCAGCAATCTCCAAACTCATTTCACCACATGGATTAGAAGAGCACAGTGTGACAGAGGAGAGGGATGACAGAACCCCCAGGTCATACACATGTACAGACACAGCCCCTCACGAGCCCAGAGCTGCTCCAGCCCATCGATCACAGCTCGCTGCCGTTTGTCCTCGCCAAAGGCTCGTCCCCAGCAGTGTCTCCTCCTGGATCCTGAGCCCTGGCACAGAGCTCTGCTGAGCCTCCTTGCAGGCATCATTTGTTCCCAGGCAATTTTAGGACAGGGAGAAGCCACTCAGAGCAGCTGAGTTTGGCTCTCCAGGGGCAGAACGAAAGGCCCCAAGGAGAAGGGATTTTTGGGAGGCAGAGGAGGCTCAGTGACACTGCCGAGCACAGAACCAGTCCCTGGTCAGGGTTTGTCCAGCCTGGGGACAACTGGCAGAGGTGGAGGGTGGAGGAGTCGTGCTCTGTGACCAGAGAAGGGAAAAGAGACACTATGTTCCTCTCTCTCAGGAGCCACAGAATCATTAAGGCTGGAAAAGGCCTCCAAGACCATCAAATCTGATCTTTGACTGAGTCCTCCTGTGCCCACTAACCCACACCCCCAAGTGCCACATCCAGGCCATTCTTTAACACTTCCAGGGCTGTGACTCCACCACTGGGCAGCTGTGCCAATGCCTGACCACTCTGTCAGAGAAGACATTTTTCCTGAATCTCTCTGGGCACTACCAGGTGATGAGCAGGATGTTTCTGCTCCCAAATTTTAGCCCTGCCAGCCGTGCCCATTCCTGCTTTCCCATGCCTGCCCATCTTGCTGGGCCAGAGGACTGGCTCAGGGCTGTGGATCTAAGATGTTTGGCTCTGTGTAACTGCTCCTGGCAATCTTTCCTGCTGGAGGTGCCAGTCCTGAGAGGTGCCCCTGCAGCAGCCCCGTGTCCTTGGATGGGCAGTGCAGAGAGCAGACACCAGGCACACACTTCTTGGTCTTTACCAGACATGTCCCCCAAAATTAAAGTGATTCAGGATTCTGCTGTATTTGGACATGAATTTGAGGCATAAATATTTCACAGCAGGATAAAGTCTGCCCAGATCTGCATAAACACTCCCTGTCAGGAGCCTGTGGATCCCTCAGGAGCAGTTTAGGATTCACCTTTCCTTGACCTGACCATTCAGGTGCTCCCAGAAACTGGAAAACCTTCACCCAATCTGTGTTTTTAAGCCCTTTTTCCTCCTGTCCCCTCCTCCTCCCAGCTCTGCCCTCTCTGTGTGGGACTCAGGCACTCACTCCCAGCAGGGATTTTGTAGCTTCACTGTAAAGCATCCCCCAAAGTCCCAGCCCCACGTACAGATTGGCTGCAACAAAACCAGTTGGAGTCCTCATTTAGGTTTTAATTAAGGCAAAAGTATCATTAACTTTAGTAGAAACTACTTGATCAAATGCTGCATGTAAATGAAGAGGAACTGAAGGAAGATTTGGCCAGCAATTATAAAAACCTACGTGTGAGCACCGTGCCAGGATGCCTTGGATGATATTTCTTTTTTGGGAAATATTCTAAAAGTCACCTCCTGTAGCTGTTCACACTCCTTGGTGACAAGGACAGCTCTGCAAAGGCCCCTGGGGTGCAGGTTGGGCTCTTTGCCAGTTGCTACACACTTTGCAAAGGTGTCTTCTTCCTAAAGCAAGGAAACCTGCACAAGGGATGGGATGTTTTTCCATGCCTGGGAAGGCCTGATAAGGAACCAGGGCTGCCCAGCTCTCAGGGCACATGCAGGAAAATGTCTGCTGGTATCTGCAGACACAGATGATGGAAATGTCTGCCTTGGGCATTGTTCAGCTCTGAATGGAGCTGGAAAAACACTTCAGGACATGGTGAACGTGAGCATTCCCAGTCTGGGGATGTGTGGGGAGGTTTTCTGGAAGAAGTGACACCTTCCCAGAGGAGGACAAAAGCACAGAACAGGATTTATCATGGAGGTGTCTGGAGCAGCTGGACCTGCAGTGCAGCCTGTGCAGGAGGTGAACACAAGAACAAATTCCACGTCCCAGAGAAGCCCAGGGCTCACCTCTCAGGGCAGTGTGAACATCTCATTTCCATGGGCCTGAGCAGTAGCAAGATCTCACTTGCTCCAAAAAAACTCAGAGAATCATGGACTGGTTTGGGTTGGAAGAGACCTTAAAGCTCATCCAGTCCCACCCCATAGGCAGGGACACCTTCCACCATCCCAGGTTGCTCCAACCTGGCCTTGGACACTTCCAAGGATTCCAGGGGCAGCCACAGCTTCTCTGCCCAACCTGTGCCAGGGTCTCCCCACTCTCCCAGGGAACAATTTCTAATTTTATCCACCTCCTCTGGAGGGTTCCTGGGCTGTGTCTCTGGGCCCAACTCTGTGTCAGATGGGGCCTTTCCACTCAACAAAAGGGATCTCCCTGGTAAAGGGCCTGGTAATAATCTCCAACTGGGGAACTGTTACACAGAGAGATGCTGAGCTGGAGGAAAGGCTCAAGCTCTCCCCCTCCCATGCAGGAATTTGTTCTGGGTTAGGAAAACCTGGTCACCAGAGGGACTGAGGTGCTGCCTGACAAACCAGGCTTGCTGGCAGGGACCACCAGGGACTGCAGCAGGACACAAGACAAGGACAAATCCTCTGGAGGATGGTACTGAAGAGCCACAGGCACGTTCTGCCAAAGGCCTTGAAGTGCCATCTTAGGTCTCTGCCCTTTATTAAGGGAATGATGCTGTGCCCAGGCCATCTGCACCCTATTTTAAAACATCACTGTGTTGCTGCTTTGCTGTCTGTGCCTCCTCCAGAGGGATCTGAAAGAACCAGAGGAGGGTTCCATATCTGGGGCACCATCAGCCCTTGTCTCCAAGGGGATGGAATTCCCAACTATTTTGGGACTTGCAGATCTGAAACACCCATCAGTGGGTAACAGGAGTCTCTTGGCCACACTCAGGGCAAGGGCTGTTTGGGGGTTTGTGCCAGGACAACCTTCCCCCAGTGAGGGGGAGGTGACAGGACAAGGGGCAGAGAGGTCAAACAAAAGAAAGTGGGTTAAGAATACATGGGAAGAGGAAGATTAGAGATGAGATGAGATGAGATGAGATGAAATTAGAGGATATGAGATTAGAAGAGAGTAGATTAGATTTTAGATTAAGATTAGAGAAGGAGGAGGTTCTTCCCTGTGAGGGTGGGGAGGCCCTGGCCCAGGTTGCCCAGAGAAGCTGTGGCTGCCCCTGGAATCCCTGGAAGTGTCCAAGGCCAGGTTGGGCTCCAAGGGACTTGGAGCAACCTGGGCTGGTGGAAGGTGTCCCTGCCCATGGCAGGGGGTGGAATGAGATGAGCTTCAAGGTCCCTTCCAATGCAAACCATTCCTTGACTCCATGCCTCTGTGACATAGGACCAGTGGGACACATCCTGGAAGGACCACACAGAGCTTCTGAAGGAACAGGGGGAGGCTCAGAGCTCTGTCTGCAGTCCTTGTCTCCCCAAAGGCTGCTCTTGTTTTGCTGCCTCAGACCAAGTGGCTTCTGTGCTTGTTGTCACCCTCAGAAACAGCAAATACTCTCCAAAACACCCTCCCAAGGATTTGCTAAATCTGGAGTGGGAACACAGAGAAAAGGTGAAGGGCAAAGGAGAGGGGGAGAGGGAGAGGGCTGGGGGTGCCACGTGCTGTGGCTGAGCAAATGTGCTTCCCTTCATCCAAACACAGGGAGTCCACTCCTGCCAGTTTGGAGCCTACCAGGATGCCTTTGGCAAAGGAGCAAGAGGTGCAGCCAGGAAAAGCTCCTGGCTCCCTGCAGGGCCAAGCTGAAACGTTTTCAAGGTAAAGAACGAAAAAAACCCTCTGTTTCAGATAGTTTGATTTCTTTTCATACTTCTGGGATTGAGATAAGAGACAATAACAGGAAAATATCCAACTCGGGGCGCTGGATAAAGAAATTCCGTGACAGATTTCCAACAAAACAAAACCAAATTGTTCATTCAAAATAAGTGGTGGAAAATTCCTCCTCCTGGCCAGCTCTGCTTTGGGAATTGTTTCCCCCTGCACTGAGGTGACACACAATTGAGAAAGCCCAGAGGTTGCTCAGCTCCTGGTTCCCCTCTGTGAGAATGTGTTGGAGCAACAGGTGAGGCAGCGGGAGCTCAGCTGTGGAAAACGGGAGGAAAATGGGAGGAAAATGCCCCTGGAGCTGCATTTGCCAGGGCTGTCCCTCAGTGCAGCCCTGAAAGAGGCTTCAATAGTCATCAAAGGCACCCAGTTTCCTCTGGGAGTGTTTCACCAGTGAAGTGAAGAACACAAGAAAATCTCAGATCATGGGGAATCACAGAACATCCCGAGCTGGGAGGAAACCACGAGGACCCCACTTAGTGTCTGGTCACACCTGCAGATGCATTTTAGAGGGAAAGACTTAAATCTCTTTGCTTAAAACAATTTTTGATAGAGTTTTTTGTCAAAATCCAATATTTCACCTCCAAAAATCATAACCTTATTTTTTTTCCTGTCAGCTGCATGAACAACTGAGTTATCAAAAAATCAGAATGATTGTTTTTTTTTTTTTGTTTTCCATTCATACATTAACCTCAGTAATTTGTGGGGTTTATTATTCCTTCTTTTTTAGCTTGATCTTCTTCAATTGACTTGCTTTGTTAAACCAAGTGGTGGGATTGTAAGAGAGAAAAATTCCTAATGAGAGTGAGGAAAATGGAACACACTAAAAATTCTGGAATGAAAAGAAGAAAGTTGATCGATGACCCCCAGAGAAATACTTGCTTTAGAAACTTACTTAAATATCACTGAATAAATCTTTATGTTTGTTATTAGAAGACTATGCTGCAGTGACCCTGAGTTTTGAGTGCCATGTGGGCACTGAGGAGAAGTTTGGCACAGCACCATTTGCAGCTCTGGTAGTTCAGGGGACAGTGGAAATAACATGTGGTGACTACTAATGCCAGCTAAATACCTGGAGGATTTTAGCTAGGAATAGAAAGTATAAATTTCTGTCTGAATTTTTTTAATAAAGCAGCAAACCCCCAAGCAAGGGGGGGAAACACAAACACAACACACAGAGTAAAGCCAGGACTGAAATCTTGGGGACTTTGCTTCTGCAATAACCTCCCTCCATCCTTCCCTGGTTCCTTCCCTCTGTTCTCTCTGCCATGGCCAGGGCTGGAGTTCCAGCTCACTCCAGACACTGAGTTCAGTCCTGGGGGGAGGCACCACCTCCCTCCTCCCTCCCAGAAACGCAGGAGCTCCACAGGGACTGTCCCTGTGCCCAGCTGGCCCTGACCACAACCAGGACTCCCCAGTGCCTCCCTGGGGCTCCCCCGTTTGCCTTCCAAGGATTCAAGGGCTTATAAACCCCTTGGACCCACGGTCTTAGGTCTTGTCAGCACCTGGATTCAGTCAGGATCCCTGGGCCTGAAAACGTGCCCGGGGGGAACATCCCCTGCCTGCAGAAGCTCCAGCTCCTCCTCTGTGAGTCAAGGAACCAGCCCTGGATGTCCTGACACAGATGAGGCCCTGCCTTTCTGTGGAAGAGGTGGTGTCCTATCAGCTGGCCTGGGGACAGCTGAACTAACACAATTTTCTTCTGAAGTTCACCTGGAAAATGATGGCAATTGCTCTGTGTGGTTCCAGATAGGTCTGACTCAGGAAAATGCTCCTCATGACACATTTGTGCCTTTCTGAATCATCACCCAGATAAGGGGCTGCTGGGATTTATTTGTAATAAATAGTTGCTATGGCTTCCCTTTCATAAAAAAGAGTCCTGAAGTGTTCATAGCTCAGGCTGTTAAGTTCAGATGATGTTTCTGTGTATTAGTTGTGTTTATTATTGTCAGAGCACAGAGAAGCTCTGGTATCAGCAAGGACCTCCCCGTGCTGGAGGTCCCTGTTCCCTGGCACAGGGACAGGCCATGGTGCTGGTCCTGAACTCACATTGTGTACAACTGGCACAGGAAAGACAGGCAACAGTCAGATCTGGGCTGGCAAAGAGCTCAGGGAGGCCAGGAGGCAGTTCAGCTCGTTCCTGTGCTCCTTGATGTCTTGTCACAGCAGCTGAACCTGGGCAGGACTATTTACCTGTTTACCTGCATTGCCCAGAGAAGCTGTGGCTGCCCCATCCCTGGAAGTGTCCAAGGCCAGGTTGGACGGGGCTTGGAGCAACCTGGGCTGGTGGAAGGTGTCCCTGCCCATGGCAGGGGGTGGCACTGGATGAGCTTTAATCTCTCTTCCAACCCAAACCAGTCTGGGACTCTGAGGTTTTAGGAAGGCAATGGCTGGAGACACTTCAAGGGTCTCTACTGAAGATTCCAACAGACAGGCAGGAAGGTCTTGTCTGGAAGAGTGGGCAAACGTTGGCACAGTGCCCAGGGCAGTGGTGGAGTCCCCAGCCCTGGCAGTGTTCACAAAACAAGCAGCCTCGGCCCTTTGTGCTGTGCTTTAGTCACGTGGGGGGATTCAGGCTGGACTTGCTCCTGGAGGGCTTTTCCAACCCTCATGATTGTGGGATTGTCCTGAACCAACGGTGCCAACCCAGGCAGGGTGTGGAGTCACCTCTGGCTGTTCAGAGCCTATAAAATGCAGCCCAGGACTGACAGCAGTGACTCTGCAGGGCTGGGGCACTTCTGTGCATTCAGCTGCTGGGGGAGGCAGAGGCAGGTCCCTCCCCTGCCAGGAGGGGAAGGTGAACGCTGAGGTGATTCCCTCGAAGGCTCCCATCAACAGGCCTCTTCAAGAAATTGTTGGTTCTGGAAGCTGCAGTTGATAGAAATGTGATTTTCACTCAGGCAGCCGCAGGAGGCAGACTGGAAATGGCTGGGATTTGGCCTGAAGTCAGGGAAGATGACACAGCTGATGTTCTTCTGAAGTGCACTGAGCAGTAACTCTGAATTCCTCTTACTCACACCTCAGGTATCCCTTTATCTCCAGGAGCACATCCAGGGACCTGCTCTTTAATTACACAGCCAATGTCATGCAAACACTGTCCCTGCAGGATCTGGGGCAGGTTGTCACAGGTTACCTGGTAATTATCTTCCAAATTACTGAGTAATTCCGAGCTGAATTACCCTGTAATTTGCTCCTGTGGATAGCATGACCAGCTCTGGGCTGGAAGACACAGCCTGTTCTTGTCTCCCACATGGAGTCAGGCCCCTCTGAGAGAACACACATCTGAGGAAAACACAGCTGACAAACTCAGCCTTAGCCAGGAGCAGGAGGCTCAGTCCTGACTGGGAGTTCCAGCTCATGACTTTCCTGTGGGTTTCTGGCAGTGATAATAATAGTATAATGATAATAATAATAATTAATAATAATAATAATAATAATGATAATGTGGGAGCAGTGACTCATGGCCTGCAGGAGCCTTACTAAGGGCCCACTAATGCTGCAGAAATCCTCTGGCTCTTTCCAAACCTCCCATCAGCCATATGCCTCAAGGGCAGTGGGATTTAGCTGGACCCCAGCCCCAGGAATGGAAATGTTATTTCTGTATGGAAAAGTGCTTTGATTTCCTTGGGGTCACACATTCATTAGGACTTTCCAGCCCAGTCAAAACCAACCTTATCTACTCCACCCCCCAGAGGTATCCCAGACACAGCCCAGCTCTGCCCTTCTCCTTGGATGGACTGGCAGGAGGCCCCTCGTGACCCAGACCTTGGGTTGTCACTTCAAACTGCAACTTTTACCCCCCCTTGTGCAAATACAATGAGGAATTGGGTTCATTTCTCAGGAGAGGGGGGAAGATTGAGCTCATCCCAGCATGACCATGCCTTGAACTCCTGGGAAGGGTTGGCTTGGTCCGGAGGGACACCCCCGACCTGCAAAGGGATTGAGGAGAGTGCGGGGGGGGAAGGGTGTCCTGTGCTGCTCCAGGCTGCTCCTGGTGCCCATGGAGCCAGGCTGGGGGTCTGTTCCCATGTCCCTACACCCTCATGGAGCTCCTGACCCTGCTCACAACCACCCAGAGGCTGAACACCTTTAGCAGAATTCCAGCTGTGTGCTGCACACCAACCTTGAACTTCCAATCTCTGCCAAAACGTCCTCCTGTGGCACCCGCTGTTTGCCAGCAGGACCGAGGCCCTGCTGCCCTGGTTCTGCCCACAGAAGGAGGGGTTTTTTCAGTAGCATTTTATATTTCATGGATGACTCAGAACAGACTTGGATTGTACCAAGGCCCTCCTGCAGGTTGGGCAGAGGTGACTGAGAGCAGCCCTGGGGGTGAGGGTGGATGAAAAGCTCCCCATGAGCCACAACGTGCTGTCAGCCCAGAACCCAACCCTGTGCTGAGCTTCCCCCAGAGCACTGTGGGCAGGACATTGAGGAAGGGGATTGTCCCCCTCTGCTCTGCTCTGAGCCCCCCTGCAGCACCCTGGACAGTCCTGGTGCCCCCAGCACAAGAAGGACTTGGAGCAAGTCCAGAGGAGGCCACGAATTCGATAAGGGGACTGGAGCACCTCCCCTGTGGAGACAGGATGGGACAGTTGGGGTGTTCAGCCTGGAGAAAGGAAGGTTCCATGGAAACCTCATAGTAACCTTCCAGGGAAGGTGGAGCCCCTTCTGAGGGACCCTTTG
Source organism: Pseudopipra pipra (assembly GCF_036250125.1). NCBI lineage: Eukaryota > Metazoa > Chordata > Aves > Passeriformes > Pipridae > Pseudopipra > Pseudopipra pipra. The sequence goes on along the minus strand of NC_087572.1, from coordinate 6,102,862 downwards.
GTAGGAACTGCAGTGACAGGACAAGGGGGAAGGGGTTCAGACTGAAGGAGGGGAAATTTAGGTTGGATGTTTGGAAGAAATTCTTCCCTGTGAGGGTGGGGAGGCCCTGGCACAGGTTGCCCAGAGAAGCTGTGGCTGCCCCATCCCTGGAAGTGTCCAAGGCCAGGTTGGACAGGGCTTGGAGCAACCTGGGCTAGTGGAAGGTGTCCCTGTCCATGGCAAGGGTGGGACTGGATAGTCTCTGAGGTTCCTTCCAACTCAAACCATGCCATGATTCCATATTTCCCCTCCCTCTGGTCCCAGGCTTTGCAGGCTCCCCTTGCCCAAAGAGCTGTTCTCCCTCCAGCTCTGGTGCCTCTGCCAACCTCCCCCTCACTGGACATTTCCCACACCTCTTTCACTGGTTTGGAGCTGAGCTGGTTGAATGGAACAGTGAGGACACCCCAGACAATGGCAACACAATGTTTTCTGGCTCATGATCCAGCAATTTGGAACAATTGTCACAACTGTCACCCTTGGGGATTTTCCTGACTGCTTCATGCTCTGCTGTGCAATCACCACCCCCAATAATTCCTCTGGCACCAGGGGTTCTGAGGAATCCAGCACCACAGTGCTGCTCTGTGGTTTCCACTCCGGCTGAGTGAGGTTTGAATTCTGGGTTTGGTTGCCTGGGGTACTTACTTTGGCTTATTCCTAGAATCCCACAATGGTTAAGGTTGGAAAATAACTTCAAGAGCACCATGTTCAACTCCCAGCACCACCACCGTGGTCACCACTGACCCTGTCCCCAAGTGTCACATCTGCTCAGGTGTTGGACACTCCCAGTGATGGTGATTCCACCCCTGCCCTGGGCAGCCTGTTCTGGTGCTTGACACCTTTCAGTGAAGAAATTACTCCCAATGTCCAACCTGCCCCTCCCCTGGCACAGCCTGAGGCCGTTCCCTCTCCTCCTGTCCCTTGTTCCCTGGGAGCTCCCCCCTCCTGTCAGGGGGTTGCAGAGCCAGAAGGTCCCCCCTGAGCCTCCTTTTCTCCAGGCTGAGCCCCCCCAGCTCCCTCAGCTGCTCCTGCTGCTCCAGCCCCTTCCCAGCTCCCTTCCCTTCCCTGGACACACTCCAGCCCCTCTGATTCATGACAAAACAAACTTTTTGAGAGGACATTCTCTGTGTGCCCAAGCTGTATTTCCAGAGATCTCTCTCCTGTGTTTTTGACAGCCAAGCAGGGGGCAGACGCTCACCTTGCAATATTAATACCAGCAAAGAAAGCCATATTTCAGATTTTATCCCTAAACACACATCTCATCCATGGCAGAGGGCTCAGGAAAGCACATAAGGCTCCTGGGCTGCTTTGCCTCTTCAAATGGAAGCAGAGAACAATAGTGAGTGTTCTCCCAGAACTTCCCCAGGTGAAATGTATCCCACCAGTCCCATCCTTGTGCAGAGATCCCTGTCCTGTGGGACTGGATAAACACAAGTGAGGAGGAGACATTTGCTTCAGGAGGTTTCCAGTGCAGGGCTCAGCTCTGTGCAGATGAACAGTAATGTCTGACCTGGGCTGGTGACCAAATCCTGCACTAGAAGGGGTTGGGGCAGGAACTGGCAGAGGAGGGGTGTCCACCCAAACAGAGCAATTCTTGTCCTGGTGGCATCAAACTGCTGCCACTGCTGTGCAGGCAGCCCCTGTCAGCAAGCTCAGAAATCATCAGATAAATATCTGTATAGATATATATTGGATCTATTCCTGGGCAGCCAGGCCAGAAACACAGATTTAAAGGGACAAGGCTGGGTGTCTGTCAGGGATTTCTGGCCCAGCAGTTGCAGCTGCTGGTGAGGAGAAGGGAAGGGCCAGCACAGAGCAGCTCTGCCCCTGTGTTCTCCTGAAATAGCAGCTGCAGAGCTGCTGCACAGACAGAGCCCTGGGCAAGAGGGGCCACAGTCTGAGCCACTGCTCCTCTTGGCATTTGAAGCATAGAAATATAAATAGTTCTACTGAAGCAAACTGTGGAATCATGTGCAAAGTCGAGACTCAAGTGAAGTTCATTAAATCACTTGTGCTTCCTGAGCTCCTCTGGCCCTGCTCCTGGGAGGGTGGGAAGGGAGGGACACGTGAGCAGGTGGACAAGGACTCCCAGCAGAAGCAGAACTCTGAATGGAAACAGAACTCAACCCAGCAATGACTCTCCTGTAGGACAGTTTGGGTGCCTGGTAGACCTAAGAACCAAATCCTGAGGCCCCTCAGACTTTTGGGGCACGTAAAGGAATCAGGATTTTTTTTAATTCCCTTTGCCACATCATAATTTACATCCATGGTGGGTCTTCCTCCTTCAGTTTGTGGTCATCCAGCATTTCTGACCTCCTGGCCAAGCACCTATTGAAGAGCTTTAGGAACTCTGAATACATTGCAATGCCTCCAGCCCTCCACCCTGCAGTGTGGGAGAGCTTTAAGAGCTCACACAGGTTAAATAAGCAGCATCTGCCTGGAGATGAGTTAATTTTCCTTCTCCCGGGGGTCACTTTAGATCAGCATCCATTGTTTCCAGTGATCCTAAACTAAGGTTAGCACATCTCTCATTGCTGGGGCTGCTCACAGCAGCTTTCCCAGGAGCTGCTCCTGGCTGACTGCTTGGCCCTGGGGCAGCACAGCATTGTTTTAAATGCTCCTGTCTGTGCCACAGCAGCTTTGGAAAGCAGGACTCACTTCAGGGGAAGTATTTCTTTATCAACCTGTGGTAAAGACACAGACAAAAATGTTTAGCATCTTTGAAATGCATTTTTTAAGACCAGACTCCCTTGTCTGGCAGCAGGAACCGAGGCTGGGAAGAAAGTTTTACCTATAGTAGGGTATCAGTAAGATCTTCAGGCCCTTTGGTATCAAAGCCCCCTTGTCTGAGCACTGCAAATGGCACCTCCACTTCCTGACCCCTCCAGTGGTCCCTTGAGCAGCTTCCTTCCTGATTAACCTCGGAAATCATCTAAAGAAGTGGTTTTAAACTTCCCAAAGTTCCTATGACTAGTCTATGTCTCCTCACTCATCTGCTTCTCCCAGCCCATTCCTCACCCCAACCCCACAGCTTTTTTTCTTGGCTGTAGGCTTTGCCCTTCTTTCACTGCTGAGAGATCCCCTCCTTCCTTCCTTCCTTCATTCCTTCCTTCCTTCCTTCCTTCCTTCCTTCCTTTCTTCCTTCCACCCTTCCTTCCTTCTGCTCTTCCTTCCTTCCTTCCTTTCTTCTCTCCTTCCTTCCTTCCTTTCTTCTCTCCTTCCTTCCCTCCTTCCTCCTCCTTCCTTCCTTCCACCCTTCCTTCCCTTTTCCTTCCTTTCTTCCTTCCTTCCACCCTTCCTTCCTTCCTTCTTCCTTCCTTCTTCCTTCCTTCCTTCCTTCATTCTTCCCTTCCTTCCTTCCCTCTTTCCCTCTTTCCTTCCTTCTTGCCTTAGTTCCTTCCTTCCTCCTTCCTTCCACTCTTCCTTCCTCCCTCCTTCCCTCCTTCCTCCCTCTCTTCCTTAAAAGGGTGAAAACGGAACAATTCAGTTCCAATTGTCATTATTTTTGGGGGGAAGCCCCTCCCTTCTCCAAATGACCCCTTTGCCTCCACTCCACTCTTCCAGGAACAGCAGGACTGGTTTAATCAACACAAATTTCCCCTGGTTTGCCTCCTGTGCTTTCTGGGAGCGTAAATGTGCCCCCTGAGCTCTCCCTGCCTCTTGCCAGGCTGGAATTCTGGGCTGTGGTGGGTGGGGAGCAGAGCTCTGGGGGGGCTGGGTCACCCCCTGCCATGGACAAACTGTTCAACAGGCACCTCCTGTTTGTCCTGGGCCTTTCTCTGCCTTGTGGGAGTTTTATCTTGAGCATGAAACAGCAAAATGTCTAAGGACAGTTATGAAGGTGTTGCTGTCCAGAAATAGCTGATTGTCAGCAGAGTCCTTCCTGGTTTGTCTCCCCCAGAGGAGCAGGAATATTCAGTTAGGAGTTAAAGGACTCTCCTGGAATGTGTCCATGCCTTGGGTACCTTCAGTCATGCAGGGATTGCCAAGAGCCAGGGGAGGGGGAATTTTCTGTGGCAGAGAAACACAGAGTTGGGTGCAACCCAGAGAGTTCCCTACACACCTGGAAAACAGGGACCCTGGAGGGTTTGGGGATCCCTGGGATCCCTGGAAAACAGGGACCCTGAAGGGTTTGGGGATCCCTGGGACACCTGGAAAACAGGGACCCTGAAGGGTTTGGGGATCCCTGGGACACCTGGAAAACAGGGACCCTGAAGGGTTTGAGGATCCCTGGGCTCTGGAGCAGAGCCCTCTGCTCTCACCTGGCTCTGCATCTTCCCATGAAGGGGAACAAAGGTGCCATCAGCAGTCAGTGCTGGGCTGGAGCATCTCTGTCCCAGTTAGGAGGGAACACTCCTGTGACAGTGACAGAAACCAGCAGCTCCCACTGCTTTGTGCCCACTCCCTCGGGCTTTCCAAGGAAAACCTCCTCTGCTCTCAGTGGACCTCAAAAAAATTATTGAAAGAGTCTTTTTTATAATTATTTATGAAGTTAAAGAACTAATTTGAAATGCCAACCCCAAAACCTTTCTACATGAAGAGAAGCAAGTCCTGTTCACTTTATTTTAGACATTTTTATTCAGGTTTGTCCATTTATTTTTTTTTTTACTTATTTCTCCACAAAAGAACTGGAGCAGGACAAAACCCCCTCAGTGTCCCAGGAGGGGCCTCCCCATCCCACCCTGCACCTTTGCCAAGGCGAGGAACAGGCTCCTCCCTTGCAGTGCAGCTCCTGCACAGTGAGCTCCTGGTAGCTCCCTTTATTTATTCTGTCTTATCTTTCTCACATTTCATCACTTTCTTGTTATGTTTGCTCAGTGAAGTCATTAAAACCACTTTGTTTTTTCTCTTTCCATGTTTACCCCTAGGAAATCAGCTAAGCCTGTGTAATGGGTTTAGCATTTAATTTCCCTAAAACACCCTCTTTCCTGCCATGTCTGTGGCCCTGAGACATTTCCAGTCCTGGGTGGATTGGGTGGTGTGAGAAGGAAGTCTCTGAGCCAGCTCAGGGCTTTGGGAGGTGTTGGGGAAGGTTTCTCCACCCACAGGACAGGTGCTCTGTGCCTGCAGTGCTGTTGCTGGGTTAAATCCCTGTTTTGGTGCTGAACGGGGCAAAATGGGCAGAAAAAAAGAGATAAATATCCTGTAAGCAACTTCTGGTCTTCTGCATTTCAGTTCTCACCTACTGTGGTGGGAATTGCTCTCTTGTTTCCACATTATGAAACTCCAGGATGGGGGATTAAAAAAAAAGGAGGAGAAGGGAAAACAGGAATATCCAAGTCCAAGTCATTTGGCTTTCACAGAATCACAGATTCCTTAAGGCTGGAAAAGACCTCCAAGACCATCAAGACCAACCTTTGACCAAATCCCAGTGTGGCCAATAAACCCCACTGGGAGGTGCCACAGCCACGTGTGTTTTGAACCCTTCCAGGGGTGGTGACTCCAACACTTCCCTGGGGATCCTGTTCCAGTTTTAACCTCTCCTTCAGTGCCTCATTTCTCACAACCCTCATTTCCACAGAGACTCAAGCTCAGCTTCTCCCTGGAGCACAGAGCAGGGCTCCAACCTGGACCTCAGCCCCTCTCAGGTGGGGTCTCCAGGGACCTTCTCAGCTCCTCTGGCTCCTTTCCCTCCAGGCTGTTAAACTGCAGGATCCTTTCCAGGAGCCAGTCAAATCTGGTTTAAGATGAGGTGGTCCCACAGCTCCTGCCCCACCTCCTCACTGCCCGGAGTGAAGGAAACCTTGTAATTCATGTTGGTACTCATCTCTTTGCATCTGTGCAAAGTGACTTTAATCACTTTGCAAATCTTCCTGATTTGCTGTATTTACAGAAGGTTTTAGTCTTTGTTCTGCTGAATGAGTCAAGTTTTTGGGCTTCTTTTCTGGAGGCAGCAGTGAGAATGCAGCTTTGAGAGCTGCCTTGCCACCCCTCAGCTCAGTTCTCAGCCTGACAGAGCTTCACTGGTCTGACCCAGACAAGCCAGACTAACCCCAGGCAGGTGCTCCTGACACATCCCCTCTGCAGAGCATCTGCACACTGCTGGGAGAGGAACCAGATGGTCCCAACCCCAACCTTCCCTGCCATTCCTGTCACCTTCTCAAGCTTTGAGACCTGCCAGGTCTCCAGGGGGTGAGCAGAGCCCTGCCCTGTCCCCCAGCATCTTCTGTCTGTCCTCAGACAGAGGAGCTTTGTTGAAAATAGATTTAAATGGATTTTAAAGAGGATGATACTAAAAAAAAAAAAAAGGCCTAGACAAACAAAAGAAATCCCAGCTGAGCCCATTACACATTATTGAGCTAAATAAGAGGGATTTTACACAGCCTGTAATTGGGTTTTAAATCATGGTTCTAAACAGCTGCTGAGCTCTGGGAAGCTGCAGGAGGAGGGTGCTGAGGCCCAGTCCTGCAGGCACGTCACCAGCAGAGCTCCCACTCCGTGAATGGGCACATTCACAACCCAGATTTTATATCTGAAGAAAGAATTTGCTGACTGCTAATCTCTGCTGATTAATGGTGTTGTCACAAAGCCACCACAGAAGGTTTGCTGGCCTTGTCTAGAGAACCAGACTTTGGCCAAGCAAAGTCCTTTATCCAAAACTATGTTTGTCTAGAAAGAGCCATTGTTATTGTCAGGAATGCCAGGTATGGATGCTCGGGTTTCTTGTTCTTGTTAAAGGCAAGTTGTTCTACAGATAAGAAAGCCAAAGAGCACAAGATAGGCAAGGCTTGTCAGGACAGATAATATCTTCAATTAGACCAAAAGCAGCATTAGAAAATTCAGGCAAACTTTCAGACACGGAAGCAGACGCGGAGGAAGCCCAAGTGTCCAATAGCTGACGAGCTCTTTCTACCCATTTATCACAGGAGAGATATCACATCCCCCAAAATCCTTGCTTTGTTTGGTTTAATTCCCATTCAAAGGGGATTAAGCTGGAGAGGAACAAGGCAGGCTTGTTTCCCAGTGAGCACATCCACAGTGTGGGTTCCTGGCTGTGTTCTGGGTCGGATAGCACAGCTCTGATCAAAGCCAAAGCCAAGGCAGTCGTGCTAAAATTATTTCAACTTTCATCTGTGTGTTTGACTGTCCCAGAGCTATGGAGTGATGCAGTTACTGGGATAAGGGTCACTGTGAACATGTGGTTGAGAAGATCTGCCTTTCATACATTGGAGTCCAGTTGGATTTCTGACAGTTTGACATCCAAACCCCAACAGGAAAGAGAACATTTCTGGCAGCGCTGGAATCTGGCACCTTTCTCCAGAGAACATCATTTCACTCCCAATAATCATCAAGTAGTTATGAATAACAAATGATTTCCTAGAAATCAGGCTGGAGGAGTGAGTGCCAGTCAGTGCAGCAGCAGGCTCAGGGATTTGGCTGCAGAGCTCACGAGGAACAGCCCGGCCAGAGCCAGTTTCCAATAACCACAAACGATGATCAAACCCCTTGGTTACGACAGATGCAGATGGAACAGATTGTTCCCTCAAACTCCTGCTCTGCCAGCAGCACCAGCCTTTCCTTGAGCTTTGCAAGGCTCTTGTTTTTCCCTGGAGAAAAGGAGGCTCAGAGGAGACCTCGTTGTTCCCCACAGCTCCCTGACAGGAGGGGGCAGCTGGGGGGGGTCGGGCTCTGCTTCGGGGTGACACAATGAGAGAAAACGTCCTCAAGTTGCACCAGGTTGGATTTTGGGAATAAGTTCTTTACTGAAAGAGGGGCTCAGCTTTGGAACAAGATTCCCAGAGGAGTGTTGGAATCCCCGTCCCTGGAAGTGTTCAAAAAGCACAAAGAGTTGCACTTGAGGACGTGGTTCAGTGGTGAACGTGGTGGTGGTGCTGATGGTTGGACTTGACAATCCTAAAGGTATTTTCCAACCTTAGTGATTCTGTGATTCAATGTTTCTACTCCCCTGGAGCTGTAGTGGATTTATCCTTCATTTTTAGAGTGCAAGAGGCAGGTGGAGTGTCCTGAGGGGTTGTATCTGCTCAGGCAGCAACTAAACACTGTGGGGAGCAAATAAACCAGCAAAGGGTCAGTCAGGGGCTGCCTCGTGCTGCATCTGTAAGGGTAGGAGCAGTTCACTGGAACCAGTGCAGCTGCCAGGGCTGACATCAGACATGGGAATCTGTGCAGTGCTGTTCTACATCTCAGCCCCTTCCCCAGGAGCCACAGCAGAGCCCAGCACTGGGCTTTGCAAAACCAGCAACGCTGGTGAGAAGCTGCTCAGTCACTGGGAAAGGCAGAAAACTGCCTGGGTTGGGTGAGCGGTGGGAATTCAGCTCATGCCGTGGTCAGCTTGCCAGAATCTCCCCACCCTGGGGGCTCCAGCCTGAGCTGGGCACCTGTCAGGGGACACACCCCAGAGGGAGGGTCACACACAGGGTCATGCTACACTCGTCCCAGTCCCAAAGGTTCCTGGCAGCACACAAAGGCTGCACCATCCTGCCTCAACAACTCAGGGCTCTGGGTCCATCCTGAGGGGCATTCAGACCTTTCCTCTGCTGAAGGGGACATGGACCATGTGTCACCTCCCAGCTCAGGAGTGCAGGAATCAACCTCTGAACCCCTCCTGCTGAGGGGTTCCTGCAGCTCCTCAGGAAAACACTCAGGGCTCCTTCCAGCACAGGCTGATACCCAGTTCTCTCTCCAGCTGCACAACTGGCCCAACTCAGCTGCAAAACCACATCCCCAAGGCCAGAAAACAGCACATTTCCACCCCAGTGGAGTGCAGGGAGACAAAAGGTCTCTGACACTGTCTCTTTGGAGTACAATGTCTCTTTGGAACACAGTAATGTCTCTTTGGAACACAGTAATGTCTCTTTGGAACACAACTGAGCAGCATTCCCTCAGCAGACGGCCAACAGCTCTCCCACATCCCCACTGCAGCCACAGTGCTGCTGGGGACAGGGAAGAAGTGTGAAATGATGCTTCAAACACACCAAGTGTGGCCCCCTCAAGCCCCAGCAGCCCAGATTTCCATTCCATGTGGGACAGGAGTGGTGGAACTGGGCAAGGAGAAGGGCTGCCCAGTTGGGCATCACACAAAAGCAGCATCAGGGATGTGCTGAGATGTTTTCCACTTGTAAAGGAAAGAATCTCATGCCTTTGCACCTGTGTCAGCAGGACAGGACAGCCCCTGGTTAACAAGCTGCCAGCCCCTGGAGATTCCAGCCCTGGTAACCCCAGCATCCCAAGAAGATGAAGCACTGGGGTAAAAATAGCAAATGGGTCAGAGGAAGGTTATAGAAATACCAGAGGATTATTCATATTCCTTCAGGTGGCTGCAAGAAACAGTTTAAACACAGGAATAATAGATGAAAGGTGTCATGGACAGAGAGAAACCACTGCACTGAGGTCTGAGCTACATTTCCCCTCTTGCTTTGGATGCACATGACAAAGGATTTTTCAAAGGGAAAAAATCCTGCCGTGCCCCTTGTGACCTGAGGGGGAAGTGGAGACACAAGCAAAGGTTCAAGTTGCCTCATCCCAGGGCAGCTCCTCCAGGATGCTGCCATTTGGGTGAGCAGGGAAATGCTGGGACTGTTCAGAGCAGCAGATCCCAGTCCTGGAAAGCTCCAACAACTGCATCCTGTCTGCTGGGTGTGCCTTCCAAGGGAGACAAGAAAGATGGACAGAGACTTTTAACGAGACAGGAATTAGATGACAGGACAAGGGGAATGGCTTCAAACTGAAAGAGAGGAGGCTTTGGTTAATTATTAGGGAGAAATTGTTCCCTGGGAGGGTGGAGAGGCCCTGGCACAGGTTGCTCAGAGAAGCTGTGGCTGCCCCTGGAATCCCTGGAAGTGTCCAAGGCCAGGCTTAGAGCAACCTGGGCTAGTGGAAGGAAGGTGTCCCTGCCCATGGCAGGGGGGGGAACACGATGATCTTTAAGGTCCTTTCCAATCCAAACCATTCCATGATTCCATGATTCTATAATTCAGAGCAGAGCAGAATTTCCTGAGGGAGACTGTCAAAGTGCACTTAAGAAATTATATTTCATGCACCCATGTCCTAAGCACAGATACCAGGTAACCACAGAAATAGAGACCAGATATTTAGAAATGCCTGACAAAATCTGCTCCTCATGTTTTGGCCTTGGTTTCTGTGCCACTTTAATTTCACCTGTCACAGGAAGACCCACCTGTAAATCTTATCAGTTTAAAGCTCACATAAGACAGATGAGGCCAGAAAACTGTTTTTCTGCCTCTTCAGAATATTTTTTTTTTAAAAAAAGTGCAGTGTGGGGTTTTAAAGGCAAATTTGCTTAATTGGCAACAGAAGAGTACAGAAGCTGCACAGGAACTGCTTGTGAGTTGGGATGGGATGGGGTGGGGTGTCCTCCTGTGCTGGCTGAGCTGCTCCCTGAGGTCCCAGCAGGGCTGTGGCTGTGGCTGAGCTGGAGCCCAACACTCCTACAGTCCAGCTCAGGACTAAAGGCCACGGCTGAGCTGGGCCTGTGGGTGTGGGTGGGGTCCCAGGTGAGGTTGGTCATGGCCATTAAACCAGTTGGTGTCCTCAGGATGCTCTGCCCTGGAATGTGGGCAAGCAACAGGAACAGTGCCCTGTTTGCCAGGCTGGCAGGGCTGTGCTGAGAGGGGGCTCATGGGCTGCTTTTGGGCTTGAATGATGCTAAAACCCCAAAGTTAAACATCCTGAGAGTGAGGCAAAGATTTGGCAGATATGCTAAAGTGTCCTTATCTAAAAATACTAAACATCTGGACCAGAGACATGTGACTGACCAGGTACCACACAAACCCTTTGAACTTTGTAACAATAGAAAAGATTTTAAATTACTTCCTTCATTTTTCTCATATTTATCAGGTCCCAAGAGAGATTACTTATCTGAGAACCCTGTGGAAACAAAGCAGACCCACTGCAGCTCAGCATCCAGCGGGTCAGGGCAGTAGGGAACAGGTCTGGTCCTGTCCCCTCCAGCCATGCCTTGGGGTGGGCCTGGAGAGAGCTCAGGATACAGGACATGGATCAGTGGTGCTGCTTCCCTCGGGATCACAGGCTGGTTTGGGTTGGAATGGATCTTAAAACTCATCCAGTCCCACTCCCTGCCACAGGCAGGGACACCTTCCACTGGCCCAGGTTGCTCCAAGCCCCATCCAGCCTGGCCTTGGACACTTCGTGGCTGGGGCAGCCACAACCTCATTCACATCCCCAAGATATCTACCAGCTCACTGATGTTTCATAGAATCATAGCAAGGTTTGTGTGATGTGCAGAGGAACCAGAGTGCATTTGTGGCACTGTCAGGACAGGATTCACTTGCAGGAGTAATTTCAAACTTTGGAGGTGAGTCACCAGCTCTTGTGCCACGTCCACAGCTGAGAGACTTCAGTGGCACCAACCACAGTGACCTACAAGGCATTTTCAAATACCTCTGGCCTAAAGCCTCAAAGGGTTTTCTGTCTTCAGTTGGTATCTAAATGCTGCTGAGAGTTTAAAAATGTGTATTGTCCCCAATAGTGGAGATAGTTCTCTTCAGGAAGGATGGAACAGCATCACGTTGGACCTGCAGAGAAAGTTCTTGAGGACATTCATTGCCCAGAGAAGCTGTGGCTGCCCCAGCCCTGGAAGTGTCCAAGGCCAGGTTGGACGAGGCTTGGAGCAACCTGGGCTAGTGGAAGGTGTCCCTGCTCATGGCAGGGGGTGGGACTGGATGGGCTTCAAGGTCCCTCACAACCCAAACTGTTCTGGGATTCTCTGTGCCTGTGTTGGTGGCCCCACCCCTGGAGAGCAGCCTTGAAATTACTGAAATACTTTGGCCAGTATTTGTCAGAGAAATACTTTGATGTTTCATCTTAGAGTGGCAATTTTTGGACACAGAACCAACCTCCATTTCTCCATTTCTGGCCTCCATTTCTCTCCGAAGGTACCATAACAGGGTTGACTGTTCAGTGCCCCTGGAACTGAGACCCCCCAGGGGACACTGAGCTGGAGATCTGCTGCCCAGAGCCAGCCTGAGCACCAGCAGAGCTCGGGCACTGGGGCCAAGGGGAGCAGAAGCTCTCAGCACCCTGTTGGGTGAGGAAGGAAGGACAACAAACCCGCTTTTCCCAGTGAAATTGGAGGGAAGGAGCCAAAGGGCACAGGCCTTATCGGGGCGTGGGCAGGGCTGGGACGGGCACAGCAGCCACTGAAGGAGCCGCCAGGAGCACAATCTTATCTGGGTGAGATGGGAGCTCAGCCCCTCCTGCTGGAGCAAAGCTGCCCCGTGGGGTGTTCCCCACATTCTCTCTCCTCCTCCGTGCCCAGGGTGTGCACAGAGGGCACAGTTACTGCAGGCAGGCTGTGTGTCCTGCCTGCCCCTGCCATGGTGACATGGTCATTGTCAGCCACTCAAATGCCCCCCAGTGCAGGCTCTGGGCATCTTGGCTTCAGACCTCAAGTCTCTGAGACCCCTGGACGCTCCTCTGAGGCCCCTAAATCCATGTGAAACCCATGAGAAGCCAGGGATCCCCAGTGGCCTTAGGGCTGCAGGTTCCCATCACTGGGGCTTGTTCCAGGGTTCCAGATGTTCCTGCACAAGGATGTGCTGGACTCTGCAGGTGCCACCCTGGGACAACTGGGCAATTGTGCACCCAGGTGGTGAAGGGTTGTTTGGTGAGGTCCTTAAACAACATTTTGTATGTTTTCTTCAGCAATATATATATATATATATATATAAAATTAAATTACACTGGAAGATAAATGTCATTTGCATGTTGAAAACAACATTCAACATGTTTGTGCTTCAGGATAAGCCTTGGAAAATATGGAGCTTCATCTGTAGGCAAGATTGCCTTTGGAAAGGTATTTTGAAGTGGTTTTTTGCCTTCCCTGTGCTCTGTGGGAGTTCAGGCAGCAGACTCCATCCCTCCCCTCCTGATGGCAAATGTGTATCTCTCAGCACTGTTGGCTTCAGGTTTTAAATCCCAGTTGGATGTGCCATCTGACATTATCTCACATTTGAATATATTGGTATTTTTAGTTACTCATTCACACGTGTGGCATCCAAAATTGTGCTGGGACCTGCTCAGAGCGTTATCTGAGGAGCACAGGGAGCAGAGCCCAGCTCTGGGGGGTGTTGCATCACCCAAACTGCTCAGTCAGGGACCTGCTCCTGTGTCTGGGCACGGGCAGGGGCAGCACAGAATGGGAGCCCTGCTCAGGTCCTGGAAAACCCTCCATCAGAATCCCAGTTTCTGCCACAGAGTGCAAGGGGAAGAAGCACTGAGCTGCTCCCAGTGGAGGCAGATGGGGGGAATTGAGGCTGGACACCCCTGTGTTGGTGCCAAGTGTGCACACACAGCCCTTCTCTGAGCTGACTGCAGAGGGCCCCGAGGGTGCAGGGGCAGCGCAGACAGGCTGTTAATTTGTCCTCTCCTTAACATCTCTCAGCATGATTCTTCTCTCTGTCTGCACCAGCACAGGCTGCAGGGCTGGGACAGGGTGCAGAGTTCACCCTTTTTTGCTTTGGCTTTGATTTTCCAGATGCTTTCTTTGAATGTCCTTTCCAGAAAAGAGTTCCTGACTGCTGGGAGGCAGCTCCTGTCTGGATGTGGCCCTGGGAGCCCTGGCTCTTGTGTCCTCATCTTGGCTTGGCCAAAGGTTCCCTTTATGACGTTACCTTTGGGCTCACCTGTCAAATGACCTCATCTGAGCCACTCAGCTGTTCCCAAGGCTGGGCCTTGCCTCACACAGCTGAGAGTTACTCCTGCAGAGAGCCAGAGTTGGGCCTGCAAGGGCAGGGGGTCCTGCAGGGTTTGTCACACTCAGATCCAAGGGCTGGTCCCAGACTCCCCACGCTGACACTGGCACTTTGGAGAGGAAGGGGGGCAGGGCTGGGGTTTGGACAAGCAGCCCATGGAGGGTGTGAGTTTCCAGTGCACCCCCTTCTCCCGTGGAAAACTGAAAATTAAATTCTTTCAGGCCCTGAGAGAATCTCAGATGAAAGAAAACTGGAGAAACCAGCTCAGCACTTGGGACAGTGTGCCCAGAAATGACATGGGTTGGAACCAGGTTTCACCATTTGTGGCTGTTAGTGATGCTCCAAGAGCCGAGTGCAGGGGTAGAATTACAGGCAATGGACAAGTTTTGAAACAAAATTTTGAGGGATGCCTTCAAAGATGAGCCCTCCAGGTCTCTGTTCCCCTCAGAGTGGGAGAGGTGACTTGAATTACATCCCCTGGCACTACTTGTGTCCATACCTGCATCACAGAACAGTTAGGGCTGGAAGGGACCTCTGGAGATCATCCACTCCCACCCCCAAATGTTTTAATGTATGTTTATAATAATAGACTTAGAGCAAAACACAGACTTGTTCTCCGTGTCCTCACACTGCAGAGCTGTCCTTGGTACTCTGTCTTGACTCTGTGCACTGGGAAAATGGACAAGGAAAATTTGGGATAGAGTTTTTTTGGTTGTTTTAATTTTATTTTTATTTCTTTCTCCCTGAATAGGGAGAGAAGTGCTCATGGCCTGAGCAGTGTCTGATATACAGGAGCTCACTTACAGACTGGTTTGGATTGGAAGGGACCTTAAAGACCATATAATTTAAAACCCCTGCCATGGGCAGGGACACCTTCCACTAGCCCAGGTTGCTCCAAGTCCCCTCCAACCTGGCCTTCCAGGGGCAGCCACAGCTTCTCCAGGCAACGACTTCCAAGCTGATAAACTCTTCTCCACTGGAACCTCTTCACCTTCAGGGACGTGAGAGCTCCCTGGGTTGTGGCACACTTGGCTGAGAACTCCAGGGCCAGAAATGGTGACACCAGCAGCTCTTGTGCCTCAGCCCAGCAGAGCCAGCGTGGCTGCAGCACTGTCCCCTCCCTGGGTCACCCAGCTGGACAGGGGAGCTGTCCCCTGGCTCCCCACTGAGGTGTCCTCTGGGACATGGGGGCAGAAATACTTCCAGAAGGTCCATATGGAAACCCTTTGGGTGAGCTGGGAACGAGCACAGGGACTCTGCTTGCACAGAGCAGTGGCACCCCCTGCCCTGTGCTGGGACCTTCTCTGTTCCCTGCTCCTCCTGGCGCTGCTGAGCTGTCACAGAACCACAGGATCACCAAGTATCCCGAGCTGGAAGGGCCACACGAGGATCAGTGAGTCCCTCTCCTGGCCCTGCACAGACACCCCAGCAATCCCACCACTGAGCTCAGGGCACTCACTCCTGACGTGGGGCATGGGAAGGTACCCACGAGTTCGACCATCCTGTGGGGAGAGAAGCTCACACACGGTGATGAAGGAGCCACCTGCCATCCTGTTGTGCCACAGGATGGTCATAAATGTATTTTAGAGAGCCTTGTCAATGCCATTAAACCTGGAGTGTGCTCTAATATGGGTATTTGGGAGTGTCCCCCTGACTAAGTCACTGTTCCCTGGCTATTCCCTGTGCTCCAGGCAGGAATCTCGTGAGCCAGGCAGCACAAAACCTTCATGAGACATGAAGCCAGCCAGCCTTGCATTCTCTCAGCTCTTAGGAAGGTAAAACTCAATCAGCATCTGCTCCATTTTGTTAAAATGATGCTGGAAGATGGGACACGAGGGAGGATTTCTCTGAGGGAGAGACATTGGTGGGCCTGGAGAGCTGCTGTGGGGGGGAATGGCCAGGAATGTCCCTGGGAAGGGGAGTGTCCATGAGTGTCCAGGAATGTCCCTGGGAAGGGGAGTGTCCATGAGTGTCCAGGAATGTCCCTGGGAAGGGGAGTGTCCATGAGTGGCAGGAGTAGGTGTGGGCAGGATTTGCTTGAATGACTCCAACAGCACCTGGTTCCACGGCTGAGCAGACTGGGAATACCTGGGACAGTGCCAGGCATGGGAACCAGGGCAGGGACAGCACCTGCCAGGCCAGGAGAGGTTCAGCTGCCTCGTTACCAGATGCTCTGAAACAGGGAAAGGGAACCAGCTCCTCATGCTGGGAATGTTAATAATTCTCTGGGAATGAAGACTTGGATAAGAAGGGAAGATACTTTGGCTTGTGCCCAAATGAACAATTTTCTTTGACTGCAGCCACAGAACTGGTGGCCAAGGCCTGAAGCACGACAGGAATGTGATGGATCTGCCTGTCCTGGCTCAGCACTGGGGAGGACAGAGCAGAGCCTTGTGACCTCACAAGGTGCTTTCCTTCTCTCATTTCTCTGACTCTGTGGAATGAGACAGGAGGCATCTGAAGGGAAAAGCCTCAGTGGCAAACACCAAGCCCAGGGGAGAGGGCTGTCCCAGCCAGCCAGCCTGAGAGCCTCAGGGGAGCCTGTCCTGGGAGCAGCTGATGTTCCTGTCCCTCCAGCACAGGAAGCTGAAGGATTTTCCAGCACGTGGAGCCTTTGGCTGTGAGAGCAGGAGCTGCTTTGCTGTTGGCTGCAGGAGTCTCTAAGGATCTTGATCTTCTTGAGCACTTCCCATTGAAAGGGGGAGTGCTGGCATGCCCTGAGTGGAAGGAGTCTTTTTTAATCCCCTTTCCCCTCCTAGGTCTCCTCTGTCTTGCCTTAGCATGAGGAACCAGGAGCAAACTGTTCATCAGCTGGAACCTGCAAACCAAAGTGCTTTCACTGCCTGTCCCTCCTGCAGCACCTGCTCTTTGCTGTCTCTGAAGTGTCCAAGGGACTCCTGGCCCTGGGCCTTATTCCCAGCAGATCCTCCCACCTTCTCAAACATCCAGCAGATGAACCACTGCCCACAGAAAAGAGCTTCAACCCCAACAGGGTGAGGCCACCAGGGCTGCAATGGGCACCCCAGGCTTGCAGTTTGGGGATGTGGGATAATTCAGGTGGGAAGGGCCCCTGGGATGTCCCCAGACCTGCTGCTCAGGTGTCACATGCCATCTGCCCTGTTGTCTCTGGCCATCTGTTCTGTGGTCAGGGATCTCCAGATACCTGGCACAGAAGTGTTTCTCTTGGAACAGGAACTTTGCAGTTCCCAGCAACTTCCAGGTTGACAAATGACCCTCCCCCCTGCCAGCCTTCACCTCTGTTCTTCAGGATAAGGCCCTTTTCCTAAACAGTCTCCATCTTTCAGATGATTCTCCTCTTGTACCAGCCCCAGGCGTGTCCCAGTGGTCCCTCCCACTCTCATGGTCCTGCTCACCTGCTGTCCCTCGTTCTCAGAACAAAAACAGGTGAAGGAAGTGGTGGAGTCCAGCTCAGGAATCACCTCTTTTAATGGTATCTGGGCAAGAACCCTCCATTTCTAAGACAACCTCCCCCCATCCCACCATAGGGTGTATTCCTCCATCCCTACTCCCCTTTCAGAGGGAAATCCGGGAATGACAAATCCCTGCTTTTCCATGAGAGGGCAGTGTGGTATGAAAGCAAAGAGTCACTGAACCCTGCAGGGCCGTGTGGGCAGGAGGGGGAAAACGTCCTTTCCTAAGGGGGAAGTCAGTCCTGCTCTTGGAGGCTGCACATCCCAGGATTTATGAGTGGTGAGATCCTCTCTGTGTCTTCTTAAAGCCTGGAATGGAGCTGGAAATCTTTTTTGAAACATTGGTGAAGGAAAAAACTGAAGAAAGGAGGTGACTATCCATGGAATTCTGTGGGATGCTTTAGTCCACAGTGGGTTCTGAAGGCTCTGCTGGGCTCTCTTCAGAAATCCTCCCTCTCACCCAAGTGCCTGAGCTTTGCACTCCCAGGGATTATTCAGAGGGGACACCCTGCTCACTCTGCTCTCCACAAAAGCTCACTGATGTTCCTGGCACATCCTCACACCTTCAGGAGGGACCTCCACCCACCACCTGCAGGGAGATGAAGCTGCAAAGGAAATTCAGGCCAAGCACTCAGGGAGTATTTCAACCTCTGAGACAGAAAATAACCCTCTGACCGGCCAACTGCCCTTTGTGAGGAGCTCCAGGGAGGCTCACTTGGCTCCCCAGTGGTTCAGCTGCAAAGATCTCATCCTGTATCTCTCCTACAAACATTTTCCACCATATAAATAAGCCACAACTCAATAAGTTGGCTCTCAGAAAGGTGACATCTCAAGTACTGTCCTTCAGCACAACAGGGGCTCCCTCTGCTTCCTCTGCTCCACCAAGGAGCCTTGGTGGGACGTGGATGTTGTGGCTGAAGAAGCCAGGTCCTGTCACACTTTGGTACCTGCCCCAGAGATGATCCCAGACATGGGAAAGGAAGGGAGGCTCTTCCCTGACCTCATCTTTGCTCTGGGATGTGCAAGACAAGAGGATTCACCTCTGTCCTGCAGGGCCTCTGGAAAAGGGGAGAGACCCCCTTCTGTGGGAGGAAGGGAACCTCCTCCTCCTCCCACACCCTGCCAGAGCAAAGGGCAAACCACAAACACTCTCCTTAACCAGAAACAGCCACAAGAACAGCACAGAGGGATCTCAGCTCCCTCAAGCTGCTGCCCCAGGATACTGGAGACCTCTCCCAGCCCCTGCTGGCCTCGGCCTCACGGGTGACCTCACACAGGTTCTCTGTCTCACAAAACTAACATTGCTGTCACCTGAACTAAACCTTGAGACCCAGAGGGAAGTGGCCCAGAAGGAGCAGGTGCCTCCCTGTGCCCACAGAGTGATTCCTTCCCATTTAATCACCCAGCACACAGGCCTTGGATGCCTCTGGGGCTGTCCCTGGAATCCTCTGCTCACCAGTGGGGTTGTGTAACTTGTTTGCCTCTCTGATTGAAGAGGCCCCCCAGGCATCAGTGCTGATGGAAAACCCACCCTGGAGGAGGGCAGGGAGGGGCAGACAGAGGGTCACCTCTGCAGCAGAGAGGGTTTATTTGTCCAACTGTGGTGAGATCATTCCAGGGAAAATAAACCCAACAAAACAGGGGACAAGCTCCAATTTGTGCCTGTTTTCAGGGGGCTGCTCCCCTCCTTTTATGTTTTTCTCTTTCTTTCACCTATTACACACATTCTGCTCTACAATTTCACCTGACCTCCAGGTCTTTGGAGTGTCTCTCACACAGGAAGGTTCCCCTGCACTGATTCTGCCCCCCCTGTGGCCCCCGAGCTCCCTTAGGGATTGCCTGTGCCAAGGGTTCAGCGTGGCCAGGGGTTTGATTCCCGTGCCAGGGTTCTCACCCACAACCATACCCCAGTTTGTATAAGACTGTGCTGAATCAGTTGCCCAACAATGCTGGAGGGATCCCAAGACTATTAAGATCTTGTGTCATGGGGCTTTGAAACTGCAACCAACATCAGTTGTTTCAAATCAACACTCCCGGGGCAGATTTGTAAAAGATTTATTTTTTGCAGTAACCATGAGGCACTTTCCAGTGACATCTTCCATGTGGGGAGGTTCAGCTGCCAGCAAAGCCCAGATCTTGGTCTTTTCAAGATGTTGGTTGGTGTGGTGGTGATGCATTAGAGCAGATGACTCTGTAGTTCAAATTTCCAGCTGCTGGGAGCTAAGAATCAAAGCTGGGAAACACTGGGAATGAGGGACCAGTGAGGCTGAGCAGCCACTGCCAGAAATGCCTTGTTTTTACAGAAAAATCCCGAGGACCACAGGCTGCCACAGGTGATCCCATTTCTTCTGGCTGAGCGAGACTTTTTAGAAACACTTCCTAACCTTGGTTTCAAGTTAAGTAATAGTTTCCCAGCTGTTGCTCACAAGATCCTGTGCTGTTACACGTAACCACAGGATTATGAACACGCCGAATTTGCCAGCACTTAAACCCCAGATTGGCAGCAAAACCCAAATCCAGCCGGGCCCACAGCACGTTCCCTGCCCAGCACTTCAACCTGTGGGCTGGAGAGGGTTGAGATCCTGAGCTAAAGGATGGGAACTGTGCTCAGCTGGGGTGAGGGACTGGCTGGTTAATGATTAGAACCATAACCACACAACGGTGTCAGTGTGGCAGCAGCACACGGCTTGTGGGGCACTGGAATGTTCCTTCAGGACATGGAGGAAGGACAGTCTGGAGCATTAAGTCATTGGGGAGCCACCTTTGGCAGTTATTGTCCATGGACTATGAAACTCTTTTTCTTTTGCAGATGTTGAAGCAGAACCAGCAGCGGGGCTGGAGCGACAGGGAACAGCAGTGCTGAGCTCACAGGTGTCCTCAAAGCTCTTGATCTCCCGTAGCTGGGCTTTGTCTTGGTACCTGAGCTTAGAATCACAGAATCACAGAATATCCTGGGTTGGAAGGGACCCCCAAGGATCATCCATCCAACCCCTGGCCCTGCACAGACACCCCAACAATCCCACCCTGTCCCTCAGAGCATTGTCCAAACCCTCCTGCAGCTCTGGCAGCCTTGGGGCTGTGCCCACTGCCCTGGGGAGCCTGGGCAGTGCCCAACCAGCCTCTGGGGGAAGAACCTTTGCCTGAGATCCAACCTGAGCCTGCCCTGACACAGCTCCAGCCGTTCCCTGGCTGCTGTCCCTGCTCCCCCAGAGCAGAGATCGGAGCTGCCCCTGGGGAGGAGCTGCAGCCCCCCCTGAGCTCTGCCCTCAGCCTGCTCTGCCCCAGCTGCACACACCAAGTGCCCTCAGCTGCTCCTCATGGCCCCTCCAGACCCTTCAGCATCTTCACAACCCTCAGCTCAGGCACCTTTCCAGCTCCAGTTCCCCTTTCCCTCTCTGCAGAGCCCAGGCCCTGCTGTCTCTGCCCTGCTCAGATGTTTCACTCACGGCCGTGACTCAACCCCTCATTTCTCATAAAACCCTGTGACTTAATCATACCTTCTCACTGAACTAATGCTGCTGCACCTTCCCTCCTGGCTACAGCACCACATTCCCGGGCATTAGTGCTGCTCCCTGCCAGCCTCTGGCTCGTGGGCACCTTCCCCACTGCAGCAGGACTGGGTGCTGCTGCAGGAACACGTGTGCCCAGAGCTGCTCCTGCCTCTGCTCCGGGGAGGTGCCTGTCCTTGCTCTCTGGGGGAGTTGTTCCTATCCAACAGATGGGCAGCAGGCCTGGAGATCCCAAACCCTGCTCCCTGAGGAGCTGGTCCTACAGACAAGGCTCCCTCCTGCACTCACATCCCTGTGTCTCACCGAAATTTGACCTGGCAGCTCAGCAGAAGGTGCCCCAAGAGGGCAGTTGAGCCTGGCAGGGGCCCAGCCTGCCCAGCCTGCAGACCCCAAAGCCTCCTCAGCGGGTGGGAGCTGCCAGGGCTCATCCTGCTCATCCTGCTCATCCTGCTCCAGCTTTGAGCACAAGTGCTGTGAGGAGAGGCTGAGGGAGCTGGGGCTGTTCAGCCTGGAGAAGAGGAGGCTCAGGGGAGACCTCCTCACTCTCTGCAACTCCCTGCCAGGAGGGGGGAGCTGGGGGGGGTTGGTCTCTTTTCCCAGGCAACTCTCAGCAAGACAAGAGGGCTGGGTCTTCAGCTGTGCCAGGGGAGGGTTAGGTTGGATATTGGGAAGAAATTCTTTACAGAGGGGGTGCTCAGCCATTGGAATGGGCTGCCCAGGGAGGGGGTGGATTCTCCATCCCTGGAGGTTTTTAAGATAAGACTGGATGTGGCATCAGTGCCATGGGCTGGGAACCACGGTGGGGTTGGATCAAGGGTTGGACTTGATCTCAGAGGTCCCTTCCAACCCGGCTGGTTCTATGATTCTATGATTCTATGATTCTGTGATTCTATGATTCTATGATTCTATGTTTCTATGATTCTGTGATTCTATGATTCTATGATTCTGTGATTCTGTGATTCTGTGATTCTGTGATTTTATGATTCTGTGATTCTGTGATTCTATGACTCTATGATTCTGTGATTCTGTGATTCTATGATTCTGTGATTCTATGATTCTATGATTCTGTGATTCTATGATTCTATGACTCTATGATTCTATGATTCTGTGATTCTATGATTCTGTGATTCTATGATTCTGTGATTCTATGATTCTATGATTCTATGACTCTATGATTCTATGATTCTATGACTCTATGATTCTATGATTCTATGATTCTGCTCCAGCAGCAGCAGGAGGGGACACTGGGACCAGGCTCTGCCAACTCCATGCTCGCTCAGGAGAGGAATTCTCCAGCATCAGAGTGTGGTCTCCAAATAGGATCAAGAGATTTTAATAATTGAAAAAGACCACTCAGAGAAATGAGAATGAAAACATCACCTTGTCTCCCACGTGTGAGGGCCTCCTGTGAGCCCACCAGGGGAGGTTTAGGTTGGATATTAGGGAAAATTTGTTCCCTGGAAGAGTGGTTAAGCTTTAGAACAGGCTGTGGTGGAGTCACCATCTCTGGAAGTGTTCAAAGAATGAGTAGATTTGGCACTTTGTGATATATTTCAGTGACATGGTGGGATTTGGTCCAAGGTTGGACTTGATGACCTTGGAGGTCTTTTCCAATGTTCCTGATCCTGTGACACTCTGCCATGTCTGCCTCCAGGGGCTCTCCCAGCTCTAAATCCATCCCTCAGCAGTCCCTGCTGCACTCATCCATATCTGCTCTCATCCCTCCATCTATTTATATTTTTGATGCACATGATGTTGCAACCAAACCCACAGTGCAAACCCACCCATTCTCCAGCTGTAAATATTGCTGGCAAATGATGACACCCTGCAGACAAAGGCAATTGTTCTGCTCCTAAAGGACTGTCTTCCCCTGCTTGTGCACCCAAGCTCTGTGCAGACTCACTGACAAGGGCATTGTTTGCCAGGACAGCCGGGCTGGATCCAGGAGGGTTTTCCCTCCGTTCCCTCCAGCTCTCCCACTGAGCCACTGGGCAAGTGAGAATGGGAGTCAGGGGATCACAAAACCACTAACAGGCCATGTCAGATGGGACCACAGGGACTCAGGAACAGTTTTTCCCTGATTTCTATTCAATACTAGAGAGAACTCAGCATATTTTGTGATTCTGTGACTGGGGACAAAGTGATGCAGCTGGTTAAGACTGTTCCCATGACTCAACCGGAGACACATCATGATGGGGTTTCTAAAAGCCCTGGGTGAGGTGCCAGCTTCTGACAATGCCCTTCTTAGAAAGAGAGGAATTCTGCCTTTTCTGTTGTTGGCTTTTGTTTTGATGTTGTTGTTTGGGTTTTTTTTGTTGTTTCAGATTGGTGCAGAGTGAAAATGGCAGTATGAACCAAGAGCTCTAAATGACATCTCTCTTACGAGTTTTCCCTGTAAATATTCCTGTAATGCCAGACATAAACACTGTTCCTTCCTGAAAATGAATCTATTTCCCCACCCACCTCCCCAAATAGGGCACTTTTGAGACTGACTTTTCTTCCCCACTTCCCCTGCACACCCACACTCTGCCCCTTCATTCCCAGCTCCCCAGGACAGGAGGATTCAAACACAACAGGCAGGGAGAAAGAGCAGAACTTTCCAAGGCCAGGCTGGATGGATCTTGGAGCATCCTGGGCTGGTGGAAGGTGGAAGTGGATGATCTTTAAGGTCCCTTCCAGCCCAAACCAGTCTGGGATTCCATGAGAACTTCCCCTGACTGGGTGGTGAAGTTTGTCAATAAATGGGAAATTAGATGGAATGCAAATGGAGGAGCCTGAATCAAGCAAAGCTGATCCAGCCCTGCAGGACACACCTGCCCTGCCCTGCCCTGCCCTGCCCTGCCCTGCCCTGCCCTGCCCTGCCCTGCCCTGCCCAGGGGGGTCTGGGGGGCTCTCCCTGCCCTGTCCCCCCAGGGTTGGGTTGTGACACTGGGATGTGTCTCCAGCCATGACCTTCCAGCTGCCCTGAAGGTTGACTTTTCTCCCCCCTCTCTGCCCCCCCTCCATTCTTTCCTCTTTAGGTGGAGTGTCTTTGCAGTCATATTACACCCCTTTCACTTCCTGGGCCTTTCCCTGCCTTTCCTGCAGGATTGCTGCTGGAATCTCCTCATCCACACGTGCTCAGCAATTCCTGACAATCTTTGTTTCCTGCTCATTTGCATTTCCCTTATTTCCACTTTCACACCTGATTCCTCTCCTGGGAAGTTGTTTCCCCACAGTTGAAGGCACCCACCCTTTGTGACCCAATCAATCCTGATTTTCAAGGAGCTTTCTCAAGCCTCTTTCTGGAATCACTTGATAAGGTTGAAAAGACCTTTAAGATCCAACCCCCAACCCAGCCCCACCACCACAGTCACCCCTTAACCCTGCCCTAAAGAGCCACATCCACTCAGTTTTGAACACTTCCAGGGATGGTGACTCCACACTAAGTGTCTGATGTGCAAATGGGTCAGGAATTCCTTGGCTGTTTCTGGGGCTTTCTCTTGGTTTGTGTTTCCTGGGGAAATAACTTTGCCAGAGTAGTTCTTGGCTTGTTAGACCAAAAATTGCACCTGAAAACTTTGATTATCTGAAGAGAAAAAAAAAAAAAAAGTGCAATTTCAATGTTTGTTTCCTACAAATTGTGTCAATGATGTCAACCTTTTCCATTCCTTGATTCTGAAGATGCTTTTGAAACCTGAATATATTTCTGGCTTTTGGCTCAAGCATTGCTTCTTCTCCCACTGTTTTTACCTTCCTTTGACATTGATTTTTTTTTAAAATATATAAATCATGCCACAGATATTCCTTGTTATTTCTCCTTAGTTCATCAGTAATATCTACTCTGCCTCTGGGTGCGGGTTTCTCCATGCCAATGACAAAATGAGTGTTTCTGCAAAAAGAAACACCTGACTAAGAAACTCTTGACTGAGAAGTTGTGGGGTTTGGTGGGTTCAGTGAACTCCTCTTAGAGAACTTCCTAATTGAATTTTCAGCCTTCTGTATCTATTTAAAAAAGCCAATGCCCTCACTGTGAGTTTATCAACTGTTACTGGAATCCACTCAAGGACCAACTGGTAATTAATTCTCCTTTATCCATCTCATGGCCATCCAGAGCTGTGTCACATATTCTTGGTGACAATCTCTTTTGTATTAGGACATTATTACACATTATTTTAAAGACTAATGATATTTTGCAGCCTGTTACATGAGACCTCCAGCAAAAGTCCTTCCTTTGGAGTCTAATCTGCTCCATGTAGGAAGTTCCTACAGGAGGATCCTACATTTGTGCAGGAAAAAATATTTCATCCTGAAAGATTGCTGGTACTAATGCTTAAAAATATCCATGCCTATTTTAAACCCTTTGGTGCTGCTGAGAGCTGCCAGCAGCTGATGTGCTCAGTGTGTTTAATTCTGGTGTGGGGAAAAACAGCCCCATGTGTCTGATGTGAGCTGAGAGTGAAATATTGCCCAGAGTGCCTCAGTGTTAATTGTGAGATCATCAGGAGGGGGGTTAATGGCTTTAGCTCCCGATGCAAATTGCAAAATGCACACGTGTCTGACAGCAGAGAGTTCAAGAAATCAGCCATAAAGATCAGGTTGGCTTTAAAAATAGAATGGGGACAGATAATGCCTGAAGCTGAGGGTGCTTTATATAATCAATCAATAAGTGCAGTGCTGGTGTGGCTGAAGGACAATAAAGGGGGAAGGGGATAAAGATCAAAGCAGCTCTTGCTCTCATTGCATGACCAGAGGTGAGGAGCACCACAGAGACAGGAACTGAAGCTTGTTTTGCCCCAGAAAACTGAGTTTTTAGGGTGGATCTGGTGAAAACACCCCTGAGTGTGTGAGTGACCGTGTCTGTGCACAGTGGGTGCTGCCAGGGGTCCCTGTCGGTGCTCACAGTGGGGTGTTCTCTCCCAGGCTTGAACACCAAGGTGTGCAGGAGCAGCAGGAAGGATAAACATCAGGGAATGAACATCACTTTGGCCCTGGGTATTACTCAGTATTTCCTTTTCACGGGTGTGAAACAGGCTAAGGCTGCAGAGGAGCTGAACTGGGAGCTCACCCACCTTCCCCACGCAGGGGAAGCTCTCTGTGCTTTAACAAGCCCTGGTTCATGCCCACTCTGCTCCTCACTGCACTTCTGGTTGCTTTGATATTTCCAGGCATGATGGGAAGCAGAAGAGACAGTAATGGCATCAAAAAGCTGGTTGGCATAAATTCTGTGACACGAAAAAGATCAAGTCATTCAAATCATGTCTGAGGTGTGCTGGGCACGGGCAGCCTGCCCTGCTGGGCTGGCACAGGCTCTGCCTGGCTGGGAAGCTGAAGAAAGGACTCAGCAGGTCCCAGGCACCCTGTGGAGGCAGCTCCTGCCCTGTGGGATGTGCAGCTGCCCTGGTAAGGGTCTGGGGAAGGCAGGACTTGCTTCCCGGTTCAGAGGGAATCCCAGTGTTGTTTCTGACATGAAGAAATCCTTCCCTGGGAGGGTGGGCAGGCCCTGGCACAGGGTGCCCAGAGAAGCTGTGGCTGCCCCTGGAATCCCTGGAAGTGTCCAAGGCCAGGTTGGATGGGGCTTGGAGCAACCTGGGCTATGGAAGTTGTCCCTGCCCATGGCAGGGGGTGGAACTGGATAAAGTTTAAGGTCCTTCTCAACCCAAACCATTCCATGTGTTTCTCTAATGGATCAGGGTTAGTTGTGTTTCTCTCTCCTAAGTCACTCTTCAGCAGCCCCATCTCTGCTCCCAGAGTCTGAGCTGTGAAGCTTTGGCCCAGGAGTTGCTGGGCTTTGTTTGCCATTAACTCTTCAATGAACTCCCTCTGCACTCCCTCCAGTGACTGGTGCCCCAACCCTCAGGCACAGGGTCAACCCAGGACAAAACCTTCCTAATGCCCAGGGGTGTTTGGACATTTGGGACATTTCCCTTTGTCTGCAGGAGGCAAGCCAAGATCATGGAATCCCAGAATCATTTGGGTTGGAAAAGACCTTAAACTTTATCCAGTCCCACCCCTGCCATGGGCAGGGACACCTCCCACCAGCCCAGGTTGCTCCAACCTGGCCTTGGACACTTCCAGGGCTGGGGCAGCCACAGCTTCTCTGGGCAACCTGTGCCAGGGCCTGCCCACCCTCCCAGGGAAGATGCAGAGAGCACAGAGGGAGTGTCAGACCCCTCAGGGGAACGTGAAGGTGACAAACCCCATGTGATGCTCAGGGGGACAGTGGGCTCCTCATCCACGCTCTGGGCCAGGCCCTGGGGTTTGAGCAGGTCACTGTTTCTCAGAGCCCTGAGAAGGCAGGACCACAGGATCCCCCAGGGGTTCAAACACCTCAGTGCAGACACAGATCAGGGGTGTTTAAAGTCAGCAGGGACATTTTCTCTCCTACCTGTTTGATGGCAACAAGCACTAAGGGTTAAAAGTATTTTTTATATAAAATTTTTATATATATTTATATATCTTACATATATATTTATCTATTTTATATATATTTATTTATCTATCTATTTTATATATATATTTATCTATTTTATATGTATAATATATAAATTTTATCAAGCAGAAGTCCACCTTCTGAGGATTCACGAAGGAAATTCTCTACCTTGATTGCACCACGTGCATGTTGGTGGGCACCTCTCACAGAATATTCCTGCAAGTGCCTCTTGATAGGAGACACAAACCCCCCACACTGCATAAAGTGACTCAGGCCCATTTCCTGTTAGCACTGACACCTTTCTGGATGGAAAAGAAGAGAAGCCAAAAGATGCTACCTTACAGGCTTCTCAGTGTAGAGATAAAACAAAATTGCTCAAAAGAGACAAGAAAATCACTCTCAAAGCTGATCTTTTTTTCCTTCTTTTTTTTTTCTCTCCACTTATTACTCAATGCCAACAGGC